>NC_037668.1:145042276-145146938 GCF_003255815.1 Theropithecus gelada
TGCAAGTGGGTCTCAGCCCCCGACGGCGCGGCCTCTTCGGGAATAGGGCCAACGGAAGACGTGTCGCTCTGGGCGCCCCGCAGCACCCCCGGAGTGGGTGAGACCCGCGAGTCACAACATCTACACTGGCTGATCGTCACTTCCTGGGACACAAGGAAGTGTCACTTAGGCGAGCCTGTTTAGGGAGGATGGAGAGCTGTGTCTGATTTGGGCCCTGTTCTCCCTCTTCCAGGTGGCTTCCTCACACTTCCACCCACCTGCCTCATGACATCCTGCAGGCATCCGCGTCTGTAGTGCATTGTCCAGGACCCATTCGCCTTTTATAAGCAAGGATGCTTTTTTTTTTCTATCTCATTTGAGAGCTTACATTTTGCACATTCAGCCTCTAGAACGAAAACCTTATCATCTCTCTATTCTTTGCAACATTTCTTTTTCACTTCCTTTCATGAATGGGCAGGAAGACAAAAGGAAGGAAAGATAGGAGCAGATACATTCATTTGTTGAGCTACTTAAGTAAGCCTCCAATGGAATTCTTATGATAGTGGGAAATTTCTCTTCTCTCCTGAATTTCCTCCATTTGAAGGAAGAACCCCTGCACCAGATGGTTTTTATCCTGACTCATTAAAGGTTGTTTCTGAAAAGTTAACACTTGACCCTTAAAGCATGGGTCCAAACGACCTAAAAATAGCAAACACAAAAATCCTTTGAGGAAAGAAACAATTCTCACCCAGTCTATATTTACTTCTAGAACACCATCTATGTACTTATTCCTTTAGCATTTTCTCTTGTAACCACGTCCCAATTTCACAAATCAAATGAAAAAAAACAAGATCCCTTTGGTGGTCATCACCACTTCTCAAACAGAATTCAGGCGGCAGAACTGCAATGCTGCATCCTGAACTATGATGTGTTACTGAGAATGTCAAGTATTTACATTCCCTCTGCAGAAAATCCTGAATCACCAAGATGTTTTGAAGTTGCAAGGGCACAATCTTGTATTTTTCTGGTTATTTTCTGGTTAACTATTGCGGCGGCTGCCTGTAGGGGCTGCCACCAGTGTCAGCGGCACCGCTGACTGCTGCAGCCACACAAGGGTACCCAGTGTTGCAATAGTACCTGAGTTAACCTAGCAATAAACAAGTATCTGTGAAAAGGTGTTCAGCCCCGTTGGAATATGAATCATTCCTTCAGCTGGTAGTTTGCATTTTGCTCTTCAAAGTGTACTCACATGTTATTCTATCTTTATAATCATGGTGACCCTGACAGGCATATTTATTTCCATTTTACAAAATTCCACTAAGTTAACTTGTTCAAGATCACAGATGCACCAGGTTAATAAGATACAGAAGAAGATAACTGGAATATGTGGTGCTGTTCAATCTTGCACCAGTCACAGAAACCATAGGTTCACCCCGTAAGATATAGCGGCTAATTTGAGACAGAGCTCAAAGGAGAGCCCCAGATTCTGGCACAGTGGCTTCCACAGATTTTAAAGTGTCTGTTAAAAGCCATGGACAAATTCCTTAGCTCTATTTGCTACACAATGCTCACTATTTCACATAATGAAATTTACAGAATATCACATAATAATAAGGGATATTTATTGTTTAAGTCGATCCCCAAAGAACGTTTCTATCAAAGAGAGTCATTACTAGGTAGCTCGAATCCATAATTCTAGCTAACCAAATTGTAGTTAACCAAATTGTTTTTTTGGATAGAATGACTCTATCAAAAAAAAAAAAAAAAAAAAAAAAAGATGCCATTCAAATAATCCTTATTAATATCTACAGTTTTAAGTTTGGTATGTAGTGAAAACTAAGTGAAAATGAACTTTGCCCAGGTTAAAAAAAAAAAGTCACTATGTTTTTCAAAAGGAATTACTGTCTGTCTCTATATGAGCTCTTCTCCCCTTAAAATAGCATTGGTAGATAGATCCTTAAACATGGGAGAGGGAAAAAAATGACATGAGGCATTATTGTGATGGAGTCAATACTGTTTAACCCTAGTCCTTAAATATGAAAATGCTCGTGAGCAAAATTTTTTTGTGTTACTATATATAGCTTCTGTGCCTGTGACTATGGAGAAATGACAAAAGGAATATTTTAAGGCTTTGAGTAATTTTCTTTTGGGTTATTAACCAAATGTGGCATGTTCAATTCACAGATTCCTAACTTAATGTATTAGGGTAATGAAAGTTTCGGAAGAAAATTGAAGTACTGACAAAACAAAAGGGAAATAAAGATCTAAAAAGTGCTAAATCTACAGTGAAAAGTGGGAAAAGATCATTGCCTACCGTCAGCCCTATGGAGTAGAATTCTCTAGAACTACCGGGTCCAGTACTAGTTACATGTGACTACAGAGCTCTTAACATGTTGCCTGAATTTTTAATTTTACTCAATTTCAAATAATTTACACTTAAAAACTGATTTGATTCAGCGACTGAAAAATTTTGTTATGTTTGAAAGTATGTTAAGTATGTGAATCTACCTTTTCAACTATAAATTTTCTGAAATCTATATACCGATCAAGTATTTCAATGGAAATTTATTACCTCAATTGGGATGTGCTATATATATAAAATGCACACCACATTTTTAAATACTTAGTAGAAAAAAAGAGAGTAAGCTATCTCTTTAATAAATATTATAACCATTGCATATTAAAATGCTAATATTTTGATATACTAGGTTAAATAAAATATATTATTAAATCAATTTCAACTGTTTCTTTTTTACTTTTTCAAATGTGGATCCTAAAAAATATAAACTTACATATGTGGTTTACATTACATTATATCTCTGTTGGACAGTACTTCTCCATATGGTCAAAGCTGAAAATAAAAAGGCTTAGTTGTTTAAGAATTGAAGGCCGGCCGGCCGTGGTGGCTCAAGCCTGTAATCCCAGCACTTTGGGAGGCCGAGACGGGCGGATCACTAGGTCAGGAGATGGAGACCATCCTGGCTAACACGGTGAAACCCCGTCTTCACTAAAAAATACAAAAAACTAGCCAGGCGTGATGGCGGGCACCTGCAGTCCCAGCTACTCGGGAGGCTGAGGCAGGAAAATGGGGTAAACCCGGGAGGCGGAGCTTGCAGTGAGCTGAGATCCGGCCACTGCACTCCAGCCTGGGCGACAGAGCCAGACTCCGTCTCAAAAAAAAAAAAAAAAAAGAATTGAAGGCCTTGATTATAAGCTATTAATAATTCATTCTGTGGTAGAGTGGTACCCAATAAACGCTTGTTGGGTACCATTCTACCACATGCCAAGCTGTGCTGTTCTAGGGGAATATTCTTCACCTAACAGTTAGCAGCAGTCAACCTTATAGCATTCTTTTTAAAGAGCAAAGTGGGAAACATGTTGAATTCATACAAATGAGCATTAACAGATTGTAGTCATTTGTAAACAAAGAATTTATCAAATGTGACAGATTCAGCAGATTAATAATAAACTCTTAAAACTGCACATGTGCATTAGATGTATCCAACGTCTGATAGAGTTGGCCAGTCAATAATTATTTGTTGATGGCGTACTTTGTTTTAGGTACTACGAAGCTATTTACAATCTTTCATTTAACCACACAGGAAACTACAGGATGGACAGTTATGTAAGGTAACAAAAAGCAGTCTCAGTTAAAGAGAAACGAGGTTAATGTCCATGAGGAAAGAATAATCAGTCCTTGTCACGAATAAACTGGGTCCTGATTGCCTGCCTGTCTTTGGCAAGGTGAATTTTTGTTGTGTCAACGTTCACTACTTAAAATGTAGAATCACTGAAATGGACAAGAGCCTCAAAAGAAACGATATATTGTATTTTTAAAACTGCATAAAGAGGTTGCCTTTTACATTGTATATATTGTCATAGAAGGACTGGAAAGTCCTTGTGATAATTTAACCTATACTTGTCTTCATAGTCATCAGTATATACATAAACTGTCAGATCAAGCAAGGATCAGCTCAATGCTTTTTTGTGCCACTCCACAATGCTTTTTTGCGCCGCTCCACACCTCACAAACATAACCTCCAAGAGTTGTTTATTCTCCTGTTTCCCACAAGCACTCCAGGTTCAGCAATGTTGATTTGCTTGGAATTCCCCGAACACACCATATTGCTTGACTCCTCCGCGCCTTTGTGTCATCTGTTCTGTCTTCCTGGAATGTCCTCCCCTCTTTCCTGCCTGATGGCCTCAGAGTTGATCTTTAAAAACCTTCCTTTCAAAACCTATTCTGACACCGCTATTTCTCCCCACACCCACAGTTAATTAATCACTCCCTGTACACTACTTCTGTACCTTGGACATACCTCTACTGTTGCTGTCCTTGCACTGTGTACCTGGCTGGTCCCCTATCCAACTGTGCACTAGGAAAAGGAAGGGGATATGTCTTATTTATTTTTGCCTAGAACCTAGAACAGTGCTTAGCAATTAGTAGATACCCAATTTCCTAAATGACTTTTGTTGACTTGTATGTTCTCCTGAACTTCCACATTCTTTTAAATTTCTAAGAAGCATCATTGAAAATATAGGAGAATTGAAAATATAGGAGGATAATTAAAGTCTACAACTGGGAGTAGAGAAGAGTTTACATAGTATGCAAAGTATCTTCCCAATAAATATTATTGACTGGGTAGCAAAGTGACTCTGTTCTGTCTCCTACAGATTACCACAGTGCCACTAATTTTACTGCTCTGTGATTTTACTGTAATTACTCATTTTTATCCATACATAGGAATTGCTGATCATTGATATTTCAATGAGTTTTTTAAATGAATATCTGCATAAACCAAGGTGTACTGTACTTGGTTAGGAGGAAACACTTCAAAAGTAGGTTAAAAAATTAAAAATGGAATGACATGACAATGAAGCGCTAGAGGCAATAGAGCTGGTGGTCAACCCCGGGGAACAGTCCCCAGAAATTGGGTGGCTCTTCCTAAGTGAGAGCCTTTCAGCAGACTGTCACAGCGTCAGTTGGCAGTGCAAATTGGCACAGCAGAACAAAGAACAAGACACATGGAAGTTATACTGCAGTGAGTTATGCACTGGTCTTTAGCAATGCTGGAAAAGTGCAGGTGAAAATCAATATTCATAGCATCATCTCAAAGGAACAATGGTTGCATATGAGTTCATAAATGTATCAGTATAGTTATACCCACATTATTGTACCTTCCATACTATAGTTTTGTAAAGTCACATAGAAAGCAAAACAATCTCTTGAAAGTCTTATGGTAGCCTCCCTAAAGTAGGAGTTTGGTTGTCTGTCACTTGGTATTTGTGACTACAAATTACACATAATGTAGTTCAATGCCCTTTTAAATAGGCTTGCAATTTGAATATTTGATTTCCTAGATGACACGCTAAGTGAATTGTTCCGTCATGTTTTTATACTTACCTTATTAATATAAAAATTTTATTTTTGTAGTTTCTTTATATAAACTCAATTTATTCAATGCCTTTAAATTATTTTTTTCTATGTTAAATGTGACATCACCGACATTTTGTTGATTTCTTCCTTTTCTACATAAATATTGACACTATTTTTTACTTTGCTTTTCATTCATTCATTAATTTAAAAATATATAGCTCTGTTAATGTCAGGGCCTATTCTAAGCTCTTCAGAAACAGCAGTAGATAAAATAGACAAAAATCCCCACCCACATGAAGTTCACATTTTTATAGGTACTTTCAGTGTCTAGACAGTTCAAAACCAGAGACTCCCATTATACAAATAACATTTTGTTATGTCTTAATTATATTACTCTTTCAACAAACACAAGCACCCAGGTTTAACTTTTCTAAAAAAAATTAATGAATTACAGCAGCTAGATCTAG
Source organism: Theropithecus gelada (assembly GCF_003255815.1). Classification (NCBI taxonomy): domain Eukaryota; kingdom Metazoa; phylum Chordata; class Mammalia; order Primates; family Cercopithecidae; genus Theropithecus; species Theropithecus gelada. Next base: position 145,048,100 of record NC_037668.1, read on the forward strand.
TCTCCAATCCAATAGTAATTTGCTTTCTGCCTTAATATTTTGGCCTTTCTCCAATAAGCTTTTGTATAAACAGCTTCAACTGGTTCCACAACTAGCTTACGTACTTGAAAACCATAATAAAGATGACTTCCTGAGCAGGTGACTTATATTTGATCTACATTTTGTAATATTACACCAGCTTTATTATATTGACACCAGTACACTTACTACATTTCATCATTATGAACTGCTTTATCTTCAATAACTGATAGTTTTCTATTTCTGTTAGTGCTAAATAATATTTTTGTAGTTCAGCAAAAAATCATATAGTAAATAGGAGTCTACATTATAACCTAAGCAAAAGCAGACTGAAACCATTTTATCAAATTTGAGATTATCCAATTTAATTATCAATGCAGTTTATCAAAGTTGATGTATAAACTTTGTAATTCTGTAATAGTAGAAACAGCTTAATTATAACCGTTTTAGCAGTACTTTTTTTTCAGATAAAGAAAGTTTTGGAATGCTTTCCCCTGTCCATTTCATAAAACCCAAGCCCCCTATTACTTTAGTAGTATATTCTACTTTTCCTTAATAGCTATTATGATAATGACTAAAATAAAGCAATTGTGAATATTCAGTCCAGTACTGTATCTCTAATGCCTAGCACAGTGCCTAGCATATGGGAGTTGCTCAATTAAGCAAATGAATGAATAGTAGATTTAATCATTTGTCTGAATTTGAACATATGTTTTCAGATCCTGGATTTCTTTCAGATGATTTTAGTATATTGCCACTCATAAGTGAAGAACCCAGGTTAAGTGTCCCTTAATCTTTCCAAATTGACCCTCTATAGTCACCCATTGGGAACTTGCCATCCATTACTTAAGAACTCAATTGCCAAGACTCCCATATTAACTTTTTCCACTATTTACTAGTATCTTCCTTTTCTAGTACTGAAACAAATATCTGAATTTCTAAAGTTATAAATGTGTCCTTTTAAAAGCATTACAATCATGGAATATGCATCTCAGAAGATTACTGTGGCTAGATTCCAAGTTTGTTTACATACGAAAAAGTGTACTTCATTTGTAATATTTTTAACCATTCTTTTATTATCTACTTCTGTCATATCAAACTCTTAACAATAAGCCACAATCAGTTGCGTAGTATTGAGCATGTACTATGAGTTCTGTTCTATTCTAAGATGCACTAGGTGTGAGGTATGATGCTAACATGTTGCAATTAATTATTATTATTATTATTTTTTAGATGGAGTCTTGCTCTGTCACCAAGCTGAAGTGCAGTGGCGTGATCTCGGCTCACTGCAATCTCTGCCTCCCAGGTTCAAGTGATTCTCCTGCCTCAGCCTCCCGAGTAGCTGGGATTACAGGCATGCACCACCACAGCCAGCTGATTTTTGTATTTTTAGTAGAGACGGGGTTTCACCATGTTGGCAAGGATGTTCTCAATCTCCTGACCTCGTGATCCACCCACCTTGGCCTCCCAAAATTTTTACATAAATACAGCAAGAGTTGTATAGCAAAATTTGAGATGAACTTTCAAAGTAGTCACTCTGAGGAAGCATATATTTAATACAATGACGTGATGTTACACTTTATGAATTTATTATGCAAGAGCTCTGGAACCTGTAGTTTGATGTTTTGTATATTCTCAGGGGTGGTAAATCTTTGTCTTTTGATGATTTATTTTTAAGAATAATCTGTTTGGAAACAACTTTGATGAACTGCATGGATAACTGAATTGGATAATCCCATATTTGATCAAACAACAGACATGTAATAGTAAAAACAACAGTATTTTCTTCTGTTCATCAAACTGGATCATTCCTTAAAGGAGCATTTAAAACAATGAAAGATGACAGCCTCTTTTCAAGCATAAAATCTTGAAAAGTAACTATTTTAGGATATGTAATAATTATTTTACAATCAGGTGGTCATATGGTGCATGCAGTTGAGGAACATGCAGTCTTAATAGAGTAACATGAAAAGTTAAAGAACAAAATACAGTGTTAATCGGTAACTGTCCAAAGGGCACTAGCAGCAAAGGAAGATAAAGAAAAGGTTTCATACAGAAACATCAGTGTATATCATCATCATCTTTATTAAGAGCTAAAGTTTATGTGGGTTTTCTAAAGCCCTCTGTTTACATCATCTCCAGTAATTCAGCCTAAAATTCTTACAAACCGACAAGTATTCTTAGTCCGTTCCCCAAAGAAGAAATCAAGGCACAAAAGGTAAAAAGGTTTGTCTTATAGCATATATTCCACGACAAATTGATCTGGAAATCCAGGCCCTCCAGCCCTGAACCCAGGCCTCTTTTCATTCATTTCTGGGTCACAGGCACCTGCATAATGATTGCTGACTCCCACATCCATATCTCCCTTTTCTTTTCGTTTTTACTTTTAAAAACCACTGTAGCTTTCTGAGTATGAGAACATTAGTGCAACAGAGACATGGAGAAGAGTGTTAAGGACATAAAAATATATGAATAAATGTGAACTTATTGTGTTATAAATGTGAAATAAAATCAGGTCTGACCATAGAGACAGCATTTAGGACAAACTGTATTGTGTAGCTTGCCTGATGTTTTTGTATGGATGAAATCAGATCAGAATTAAGACAAACAGCAAACTAGAAATGGGAAAGAAATAGTAAAAACATGTAACATACAGCCTAGAGGGTATGTGTTGTGAGGAATGGTAAGAGGGAAAGGCACCTATATGCAGAAGTGGAGAGAAATTTTGCCATGTTGATGGTTGGGAGAGAGCTTGTGGGCTACAGACATACTTCAGAGATATTGCAGATTCAGTTCCAGACCACTGCAATAAAGCAAGTATCACAATAAAGCAAGTTACACAAATTTTTTGGTCTCCCGGTACATATTAAAGTTATCTTTACACTATATTTATCTATTAAGTGTTCAATAGCATTATGAATAAACAAATAAGGTACTTAACTTACAAATACTTTGTTGCTAAAAAAAATACCATCAGCTTCTTCAGCAAGTTGTAATTGGAGCCTTCAGCAAGTTGTACTCTTTTTGCTGGTGGAGGGTTTTGCCACCATGTTGATGTCTGCTGACTGATCATGGTAGTGGTTGCTGAAGACTGGGGTGGCTGTGGCAATTTCTTAAAATAAGATAACAGTGAACTTTGCCACATTCATTGACTCTTCCTTTCACAAAAGACTTCTCTTTAACAGATGATCCTGTTTGATAGCATTTTATCCACAGCAGGACTTTAAAAATTGGAGTCAATCCTCTCAAACCCTGCTGCTGCTTTATCAACTATGTGTATTTAATATTCTAAATCCACTGTTGTCAGTTCAGCAACGTTCATAGCATCTTCACCAGGAGTAGATCTCATCTAAGACACCACTTTCTTTGCTCATCCATAAGAAGCAACTACTTATGCCTTCGCAACTTTTATCATGAGGTTGTGGTAATACAGTCACATCTTCAGGCTCCACTTCTAATTCTAGTTTTCTTGTTATTTATACCACACCTGCAGTTACTTTCTCCATTGAAGTCTTGAACCCCTAAATTCATCCATGAGAATTATAACCAGCTTCTTCCAAACTCCCGTTAATGTTGATATTTTGACCTGCTCCTATGAATCATGAATATTCTTAATGGAATCTAGAAGGATACATTCTTTCCAGAGCTCTTCAATTTACTTTACTTAGATTCATCAGAACAATCACAATCTATGGTAGCTATAGCCTTACAAGATATTAATATGCCTGTAGACTTGAAGGCCCAAATTACTCCTTGATCATGGGCTGCAGAATGGATGTTGTGTGAGCAGTCATTAAAAAAACATTAATCCACTTGTACCTCTCCAGCAGAATTCTTGGGTGACAAGGTACCTTCTCAGTGAGCAGTAATATTTTGAAAGGAATCTTCTTTTCTGAGGAGTGGGTCTCAACAGTGGGCTTAAAATAGTCTGTAAATCATGCTACAAACTGATGTGCTGTTATCCAGGCCTTGTTGCTCCATTTACAGAACACAGGCAGAGTAGATTTAGCATAACTCTTAAGGGTCCTAGGATTTTCAGATCGGTTAACCGGTATTGGCTTCAATGTAAAGTCACCACCTGCATGCACCCTTAACAAGAGAGTCATCAATCCTTTGAAATTGTAAAGCCAGGCATTGCCTTCTTCTCTCTAGCTATAATAGCCCCGGATGACATCTTCTTCCCATAGAAGGCTGTTTTTCCACATTGAAAATCTGTTGTTTTGTGTAGCCACTTCATCACTGATCCTAGCTAGACCTTCTGGATCACTTGCTGCTTCACCTTGCACTTTCATGTTATGGAGACAGCTTCTTTCCTTAAACTTCATGAATCCACCTCTGCTAGCTTCAATTTTTCTTGAAGCTTCTACAGCTTCTCCACCCCCCTCAGCCTTCATAGAATTAAAGAGAGTTACTGCCTTGCTCTGAATTAGGTTTTGGCTTAAGAGAATGTTGTGGCTGGTTTGATCTTCTATTCAGTCACTAAACTTTCTCCATATCAGCAGTAATACTGTTTTGTTTATCATTCATGTGTTCACTGGAGTAGTACTTTTAATTTCCTTCAAGAACTTTTCCATTGCATTTACAACTTAGCTAAACATTTGGTGCAAGAAGCCTTGCTTTTGGCATACCTGGTGTTTCAACATGCCTTCCTAAGTTTAATCATTTCTAGCTTCTGATTTAAAGTGGGAGACATGCCGGGCGCGGTGGCTCAAGCCTGTAATCCCAGCACTTTGGGAGGCCGAGACGGGCGGATCACAAGGTCAGGAGATCGAGACCATCCTGGCTAACACGGTGAAACCCCGTCTCTACTAAAAAATACAAAAAACTAGCCGGGCGCAGTGGCGGGCGCCTGTAGTCCCAGCTACTCGGAGGCTGAGGCAGGAGAATGGCGTGAACCCGGGAGGCGGAGCTTGCAGTGAGCTGAGATCCGGCCACTGCACTCCAGCCTGGGCGGCAGAGCGAGACTCCGTCTCAAAAAAAAAAAAAAAATAAAAAAAATAAAGTGGGAGACATGTGACTCTTCCTTTCACTTGAACACTTAGAGGTCCTTGTGGGGTTATTAATTGGCCTAGTTTCAATATTGTTGTGTCTCAGGGAATAGGAGGGATTGAGGAGAGAGAAAGAGATGAGGAGATGGCCAGTAGGTAGAGCAGTCAGAACACACACATTTATAGATTAAGTTTGCTGACTTATATGGGCACAGTTTGTAGCTCCCCAAAACAATTACAATAGTAATATCAAAGATCACTGATCATAGATCACCATAGAAGATACAACTATACGAAACAAGTTTGAAATACTGTGAGAGTTACTCAAGCATGACACAGAGACACGAAGTGAGCACATGCTGTTGGAAAAATGGTGCTGATAGACTTGCCTGGTGCAGGGTTGCCACAAACCTTCAATATGTAAAAAATGCAATATCTGTGGAGGGCAATAAAGTGAAGTGCAATAAAATGAGGTATGCCTGTAACAACCTGCCCAAAGAAGTTAAGTAGTTAGTGAAAGACAAGGTGTGTCCTAAATGCCAGCATTAGTTTCAATGACCATCTAACTCTCCCAGAAGAATAAATGTAGGTTATTTTTATTAAGCAACCACAACAGCAATAGCCATGAAGACTAGCAATCTGGAGTGAAGAGCTCCCATACTGAGCCTTGTACTAGAATCACAAAAAGAGCACTTCTGTTATTGAACACCTACCGGGTGCCCTGCAGGTCACGTTTGTCAGGTTGTTTAATCCCCACAGCAATCCTATGGGAGTTGCCTAAAGTCACACACACTTATGAAATTTGTCTGACCACCACAACCTGAGGAAATTGTCCCTGCTTTCGAGAGTCTCACAATCTAAGTAGACGAGACAGCTATCCACCACATCTTGCCACTTCACCACCCAGACCTGCACACACACACACACACACACCCCCCCCCACAAGTCCAAAAGCACCTATAAAGCAAAATACCTGCATAGAAATATAGTATAAAATGTACAGATTGGGGCCACAAAGGAATGACTGAGTCAGTTACACGTGTTAATTAGAAAAGACTTTCTGGAGGAGCAGAGCTTTAAGCTGCATTTTAAAAGACAAAAAGGACAAATATAAGTAAAGTGAATCAGGCATTCTGCAAAAAGAACGTAATGGGTAAAGGCCTGGAAGCACGAATGAGCATGCTGTGGATGGGCGATGACCAGTAGCTTTGTTTGACTGAAACAAAGTTTTCTGCAGTCCCAAAGAATCATTCACGTGAAAAAATATTTAAGGACTCAGCTATGTGTGTTCATAGGTGAACGTTGTCTTTCCACAATTTTGCTGCTTGCTGTAGAACCATCAGCATCTATTGAGATGGCTTTAAAATAATGCTGGGAACCATTACTTGCTTTTTTCAATTCCTCAGTAGTTTTCTCCCTGTGGGACCATTCAATTCTCATCTTTGGGCTTCTCTGAATTCTAGCAGCACTCACTCCCTTAGGTCTATAAATACTAGTATTAAACACACACACAAACACACACACACACACACAATTTCCTTAAGAGGGGAATACAATCTTTATTTTTAGTTGAAATGTATTATTGTGCATTTTCTGAAATTCTTTCCCAACAAAAGACCACAACTATTTGTAGTGAAAGAAAAGTTCAGCATGTGGAAACTTGTTTTTGTAAGATACTTTAATGCATTGCTAAAGAAATATGTTTGCTTTGCTTTGCTGCCTGTTATTTTTATAGACCATTTATTTGTGATACTAAGAGCTTTAAACAATAAATGAACACAATCCCAACCCCCATAATCTCCTCTGGGGAGGAAGCAGGGTCTGGATGTTAAGCCATACCAGATGATGGAACAACAGGAACTCTGGGCCTGCTTCCTGGTTTCAACGCATCTCAATTATGGTCATTCCATGTGCCTCAGTTTCTTTATTAAAATGGAGATAGCCATTCTCACCTCACAGTAAATGCTTATAAAATATGTTCAAAGGCCCGGCAAACTACAAATATAGGTTTGAAAGTACTCACTTTCTTCTATTTCTGATAAAACCACAATATCTATGTGACATAATAAGAAAAGTCACCAGAATAGCGAATTGATCATTCCTAACAGACCTCTTAGATGGTAACAAAAATGCCACTTATAATTACATTAATTTATATGTGGCCCAATTCTGAGGGAAAGGTTCATAGTTCTGATCTTTGAATGACTTTGCTAGGCTTCTGAATATATGTCTGATGCTTCAGAACACTGCTTTTAACATTATCTGTGCTGAGGGGCCAGGTGTTTTCCTCCCAAATTTCAAACCTCTCAAATAATTATACCTTCATAAAGTACAGTAAGAATGAATTCGTTGAAAAACCATTTAAAAATGTAGACATACACAATAAAAGCTTAAATTTATTACTAGATTCAACAGACCTAAAATTACTCTGTTGAGTTCTATACATTTCTTTTTCTTTTTTTTCTTTTTTTTCCCCAGCAGGTGAAAGGAAGGAAGGGAGGGAGGAGATGGGCGAGTGTGCCAAGGAGTCTCAAAATTCTATACGTTTCTAAACACTCAGTGGGTACTCAGTTCATCATTGAACAAAAATGAACAATTCTGAGTTTGGCACCAGTGTGTGGACTGACCATACTTTGAGTAACTCTGCTCAAATGTACTCTCCCTGAACTCTCTTTCCATCATTTCCTCCTGTACTTTACCCCAAAATGTTCTTAATACTAATCGCATAGTTCGTTGACTATGCATAGAGGAGTATGCAAGACTAGAGCATGGTTAGTGCTGGCAATTGAGAAATGTCGTCTTATCTTTGAGCATCCAGAGCATCTTCTCAGCCTTTGTGTCTTCATCTCAAGTCCGAAAATGATCTGAGTAGTTCCTTAATCACTGGGAATGGGCATAGTCTTCTGGTAAAGAAAGCTAAATAGTCTAGGCTTGTCCAAACGCCACAGTTGCACATCAGTCCTGGGCTAAGTAGGGGAGATTCCTGAGATTTGCCATGGAATGCCAGGTCCTCCTTGCCCCAGTCCCTGGTTCAGAGACAGGGGGGCCCAAGAGAGTTGGGGACTCTAGAAGTGCATTTGTCCTCCTTCCTAGCCTTTGTTTGGGTGGCCTCTGCCACCTTCACAAATGACATTGGCTGCCTCCAAAAATGCTTCTAAGCAGCCATCCTTATCCTTTGGCAATATTTTTCTCTAATGACTGCATTCCTGTGATATCAGATAAATAGAAAATAAAGAAGAATGGCCAAAGGGCATCAGTCTTTATGACTTTAAAGCTAAAAGAAAATAACCTCCTGAAACTTCAAGCCCTCCCCCGCCATGATGTAATGAGGATGCAATGAGGTCATCCACTTTGGACTTCTGCCTCTGTATAGAGCTATAATTAAATTAAGGATCACTTATCTAGAGTCTGAAAAAGAGGGAGATCTAGGCCGGGCATGGTGGCTCATGCTTGTAATCCCAAGACTTTGGGAGGCCGAGGGGGGTGGATCATCTGAGGTCAGGAGTTCAAGACCAGCCTGGCCAACATGGCGAAACCCCATCTACTAAAAATTCACAAATTAGCCGGGCGTGGTGGCCCCCTCCCCCACCCTACCTATAATCCCAGCTACTTGGGGGGCTGAGACAGGAGAATCACTTGAACCCAGAAGGTGGAGGTTTTGCAGTGAGTCAAGATAGTACCACTGCACTCCAGCCTGGGCGACAGAGCAAGACTCTGTCCCCACTCCACCCCAAAAAAAGGGAAATCTAGAGACCCCCTGAAAGATATAAGAAATCATGAGTATATGTGAAGTTTTCTGTAAAATGGGGCACAAGTTTTAGTCAGATTTTTTAAAGAGCTCTGTTTAAAAAAAAAAAAAAAAGTTTAAGACTTCTTATTTAAACAATCCTAAATGGGAGAGTAGCTTTCTTTCTGTGTTTTTGACTTAGATTCTCTATAGTGTCAGACTCAAGCCTTATTTAATATTTCCTCTTCATCTAGCCACTGTGTTCCTCAAATTACCTTTGTGATCTGTACCATGAAGCACCGTAGGCATTTACAAGAGAATTAGAATAGAGTAAGATAATCTTGAGTGTCTCGTGCATAGTAAGGGTAAGTATTATTATTATTATTATTTTTAAATGGAGTCTTGCTCTGTCACCCAGGCTGGAGTGCAGTGGTGTGATCTCGGCTCACTGCATCCTCTGCCTCCCGGGTTCCAGCAATCCTCCTGCCTCAGCCTCCTGTGTAGTTGGGATTACAGGTCCATGCCACCACGCCTGGCTGATTTTTGTATTTTTAGTAGAGACTGGGTTTTGCCATGTGGCCCGGCTGGTCTTGAACTCCTGACCTCAGGTGATCTGCCTACCTTGGCCTCCCAAAGTGCTGGTATTACAGGCGTGAGCCACCACGCCCAGCTGGTAAGTACTATCTTACGATACTTTTGTCATGTGTGTATACTGCATCTTGATGTAAAACGAATTTTTTACCTGGGTTGGGGCCAAACATGGTTGAAAGCTATTGATGTGGGGCTTTAGTTCTCAGACTTGAATGGTGTACGAGAGTCACCCGGGCAGTGAACCAACATACAGATTCCCTGGCCCTGTCTGCAGAGTCTGCTTATGAGAAATCTGCATGTTTACAAGCTTCTTGGGTGAATCTGATGCAGGTAGGCTGTGAACACACCGGGATAAACATTCGTCTGGAAGCACTGATTGAGAGCATAGGATTGGGAATTGCACAGACCATAACCAAAAGACCAATTCTGGTGGGTTAAGGACCTTGGCAAATTACTCTGTGATCCCACTTTCTTATCTATGAAATGGCATTGTATGTCCTACGCATAGAGTAGTTTTACGTATTACAGGAAATAACCCCTGTACGGGGCCAGCTACATGTTATGGAGACCTAGTGCAAAATGAAAATGCAGGACCCCCTTTTCAAAAATTATCCAGAATTTCAAGATGTATGGCAACAGAAGAGCATTAAATCAAAGGCAGGCCTTTCTGAGGCCAGCATCTTGTGCAACTGCACTGGTGCACACTCATACCACCAGATCTGTGAGCGCAAAACGTCTAATTCAGTGCTTAATGTGCAGAAAGCACTCAAGAAAGGTGCAGCGTTATCTAGCTAGACCACATATGTGTATAAATATGAAACAATCTATGTAAAAGTGTTCCAAGCAAAAGCATACAGCTATAAATAGGCCAAGGTATTAGTAACAGGATGTAAGATAACTATGATGATGCTGATAGGAGCTGATCTAAACTTTCTTAATTAGGATCAGGGATGCTTTGTTCTACAGTTTTGTTGTTTGAAGAAAGAACAGCCACTGTGCAAGTCCAAGTACTGAATTGTTTCTGGCAGGTCCAAAATGTGCTATGTCCTCCTGTGCCCTCCAGGGGCGGTCACAGTGGTATAAGCTGCCACTCCCTTTCAGCAGCAGTACCCTGAGTGTGAGGCAGTAGCAACCTCCTTCCCCCTTCCCTCTCAGAAAGCCTCCCAGGAATTTCTCAGCAGCCTCATGAAAGCCCACTCTCTTTATCAATCAGTACAGGTTAAATAAAGCACTTTCAAGATCTGAGAATAATTCTCAGAACTTCATGTCAAGTGGAAATCAAGTATTATTAACATCAGTTCAGAGATGGAAAAACAACATGTAGGAAAACTCATTCCCTCTCTGGGCAACTTATCTACATACCTTGTTTGTTACTTCTACGCCCTCAACTCCCCAAATTACATTACCATCAAGGCCATTCATTCTTTACTTATCCTTAACAAAATTAAGCACACTTCCAGTTTAACCTCAAATGGGCTCAAAACCAAATTTGGCATCGTTGTCTCTCACATTGGCTTCTCTTCTTGACATACCATTTTGTTACAGTATCCCAGACCAAGACCTTGCAGTTTTCTGTAGTTTATCACTATATACATACACCTCCCATATCTAAGATACACTATTTCAGATCATAGTTATTTGTGTGCTCCTCGGTTGCCTCTACTGGATTCAAAAGCCCTGAGGGCAGGAACAGTGACTCAGTCTTTTATGCATGCTGTGTCAGCAACCAGACCTGTCTCATCCTCCATTTGCTTAGTGATAGAGAGTAGAGAGGGCTTGCAGCAGGCCCTTAGTATATATCAGCATCAGTTCGAATTTGCACCTCTTTTTGCTTGTTGCATGCTTGGGTTACCAACTGTAGCTCCAGTCATCTGGTGACTGCTATGTCCAATGCTTCCCAACACTTAGGGCCCATACAAATATTATAATTCACAATTATTTTGTTCCCATTAAAAAATATTTGCCTGGGATAAGGTTGAGGTGTATAGGACTACTTCTTACTCCATGAAGTAACAAGGTAACACTTAATTTGAAGGTACGTAAATTTAAGTATCTTGAATCATTTTTATATGACTTTTCTTGATATCTTAATACCTTAGATGACTCTGGAATATCAATCAATCAACAGGTTTAAGAATAGTGTGTCAATCAATCTAACATGCTAAGTCACGTTCTGATATGGTAGGCATTACAAGGCATAATTCTTGATATCAAGCATCTTAAAATTGAGTTGAAGATATTGTCTATGAAATTAGATACAAAGAGTACTCATGTACAACTGGCTAGAAATTTCAGAGATGGATATAAAATTAAAAGATTAGTGTGTGCATGAATGACTGAAAGAAGGCTTCAAGCTCCTTGACTTGAGCGATAAGGGATAAGAAGGGTTTGGATGGATAGAAGGGCGACATAAAGAGATAGTTGGGGGAAAGAGCAAGTAGTAAGCCAAGTAAGCCTGACCTAAGCATGGATGGGAGAATAGGAAGGAAATCAGCTTGTCTATAGACAGGAGTTATATTTGGGAATAGCAAGTACCTGAGTTTGTATATTTAGGTAAGCCAGGAACATTAATCTTGAAGTGATAAAAGGACTTTGAGCTTAATCTGATAGGCAATAGAAAACAATTGCAAACTATTTCCAAGAAAGTGACAGAAAAGATTTGGGCATATGAATCTATCATTGGTGCATAAACTTATTTGGGAGCATGAGGATTATGGGGTGGTCAGGGGGATGGAGGTTCTGCTATAATCCATATGTGAGATTATGAGAAGCCAGACAGCCATAGAAGTAGTAGAGTAGGGGAGAAAAAAGAGGAAGGAATCTAGGAATTGCTGAAAAGTCTTAATTCAGTTCACAAGCACTCACTGAGTGCTTGCTAAACGCAAGAGCTTCTGCTAAGCTTGGGGGAATCAATGGAGAACAAGATACACAAACCCCTGACGTGCCAGCATTTGCCTTCTAGTGAGAGGGTCAGACAATGAAAGAAGCAGGCAGTTATAGCACAGAGTCATAGGTAGTCTGATGGGACCAGTGGGCATAATCTCCATGGACCCATACAAAATGATTCCCAGACCTACTGGGACAAAGAGAGTGGTGGAGAGTCTGGGAAGATAGTTAAATAAAATGACATGTAATATAAGAGGATGGGGTTGAAGAAAGGAAAACATTTTGGGCATGCTATAAAATGGGGAAAAAGTGTCACATACCCAATAAAGTACACACAGAAAACACACATACCCTAGAAATAGCCCTCAATCTTCAAATCATTTCTACTTGACAAATGGCAGAGCCTTGGATTTAAGACTTCCTTTTGTACTTGAAGATAATGGAAACTGATCAGGTTTGTATCTTGTTTGTTTGTTTCTTTTTTTTTTTTTTTCCTGGAAATACATAGTCTTAAAGCATAGGAGGAAGGTGTCAAGATCCTTGCTCTAGGCAGCTGCTGGCTGAAACAAGAGCATGATATACTTCAAAGTATGCAGAGAGACAAACAAGGCTTTGGAGAACAAGACATGCCTGTTTTTAAAAAATGCATGCGGTGATACTCTATTATCAGCTTACATCTGGATACCAGGGTTATTTCTCTAGTTACAAACACTCACTTGGAATAGCAAAGGGCAGGATGGATGCACCATCCTGTGCACTCGTGAGCTTAGCGATGGAGGAGCAGGTAGAGTACACAAAACAAGCTTATGGACCACTAGAACTGATGATGGCTTCCTTCTTTAATGAAGGAAATACTGGAAGAGAAGCAGGTTTGGGTCAGGTTGGGGGATGGGGGAAAATAATTGTTCACTTAATACAATGAGTCTGAGGTGCCTATGGGACATGCAGATGGAGAGATCCAATTTGCAGGTGAATCTGAGCTCAGAGGAGAGGTCAAGACACCCTGTATAATGAATAATTTCCTTTAAAAGAAGAAAAGATCTGAAGGGAATATGAGAAAATTTTAACATCTGTTAAGTCTTTTTAGTGGAGATTAGGAGGAGCTTGAATCACCTAAGAACCATCTTCTTGAGCTAATATTTTTGCATAATTATCTTTTTATTAATTGAAGTGTTTCAACAGAAAGAAATGTTTGGGGAATCACTTAACAAACACAATTATCAATCAACAGCAGCCCTAAGAATGTAAATCAATTTACCCAGAAACCACAAAGGCCAGCAGACAAAAAATTCCACTCATCCACTTCTCTCCCACCTTGTGTCCCATCCTCTGTTCCTCAGCCCCTTTCTCCTTCCCCTTCCCTTTTTGTCATGCCCTTCCCTCTATTTTACTTTCACTTTTTTCTCGACCATTCTTCATCATCTCTGGCTGATATAGACCTTACAAGATATGACCTTGCCCTTCCACATGATTAACTTCATTATATCTTCAGACTGTGCAGCACTCCAGCTTTCCATAGCCCATGATGGAGCCTGGGAAAGGATGGTGACTGCTCTCCGCAGGATTCATATACCCAGGTGCTTCCTCCTTTTCACCCTAAAGAATATCTGGCCTCCAAAAACAATTTATAGATACCAACAGTACTCCCAACAGAAAGCACTGCACTCCTAACCAAGTATCATTCTGCAGCTCTCTTGCATAGCTCTCCATACTCAGCTTGCTCTTAAAATTTTACTCATCTCCTGTTTTCCTTCTTACTTTCAAACCTGAGTTGAAGTCATTCACAGTGGTCATAAGAGAACAAACATTTTTGTCGATATCAAATCCCACAACATAGAAAAATCTGGGATAAATATTTCAATCCCCCATGGCCAAGAACAGTATGACCTAGCAATTGAATATTCAATTTAGAAGTCTACATTTTAATCCCTGTTCAACTTTAAAATAATCTCAACTTTCCATCCTAACCAACCTTAAATATCCAACTCCTTCCTGAAATCTTCTCTGACTATTCTAGTTCACTTTATTATTTCCCTTTTGCCAATGACCACAGTACGGTCATCTCTCAATATACTGGGGGGATTGATTCTAGGACCCCCAAGAATATAAAAATCTGCAGATGCTCAAGTCTTTTGTATAAAATGGCATAGTATTTGCATATAACCTATACACATATTCCTGCGTACTTTAAATCATCTCTAAATTACTTATAATACCTAATACTATGTAAATGCTACATAAATTGTCACTATACTATATTGTTTTTATTTGTATTCTTTTTATTGTTATATAGTTACTTTTAAATTTTTTCCAGATATTTTCGATCTGCAGTTGTCTGAATCTGCAGATGTGGAAACTGCAGATATGGAGGGTCAACTGTATTCACATCAAACCAACACAATAGAAATTAATCTAATCACATACTTGCATACGTCACAATTAAGCTATTTCACCAAGACTTCTGCATCCCTTCCAGGTACTAGCATAATGTGAATCAAATCATAGTTTGGTTGGAGTAAAGATTAATCCATGCTCATACACATTTTGGGAGTAGAAAGAAGAAAAGTCGGGTCTGATAAAAGCCCCTAGAAAGCCAGCATTTTTTTTTTTTTTTTTTTTTTTGAGATGGAGTTTTGCTTTTGTTGCTCAGGCTGGAGTGCAACGGGACGATCTCAGCTCACTGCAACCTCCATTTCCAAGCTTCAAGTGATTTTCCTGCCTCAGTCTCCCAAGTAGCTGAGATTACAGGTGTGCACCACCACGCACGGCTACTTTGGAATTTTTGGTAGAGACGGGGTTTCAGGAGTTTGAGACCAGCCTGGCCAGCGTGCTTTTATGTGGGATCTAGGGAGTGACTAGACAGCTGCTGTGTCCCCACCAACCTGCCCATGCACCTCACTGCCACAATATAGCTTGGAGTGTCACTATATTATGTATGTATCCTGGGTCATCTGTTCCTCAGGAAAAAGCACAGACAGGAACACGAAAAGAGAAGAGTGGCACTCTATGTACATTCACTGACAAGTTTCCTCAAAGATGTAACGTTTTACAAAATATCTCCAAAGGGTTCTCATTTTTCACAGCATAAACTGTCATAAAACATGCAAGTAGCCATATCTGTTTCCTAATGAAATTTATTTTTAATCCCTTCCCTGAGGCCTCGTGGTAACTTTAGTAAGAGGAAATGTGAATTCAAGTGGAAGCAGGGGAACTGCAGCTGGTCCATCTGCCTGTTAGGATGGGGTGAGGAGTGGGATTTATATAAGTAGGATGGATAGTAGATAAATAGATAGATAGATAGATAGATGGACAGACAGATAATTTATTGAGCATGTACTCTATACCAGGTACTGTGTTAAATCCATTACAAAGATTATCCCATGAAGTGGTTAGACTATTACTCTCTCTATTTTAGAGATGATGAAACTGAGGATCATAGATTTTAAGTAATTTGCCCAAGGTCAACACCTAGAAAGTTGTAGTGTCAGGGTTTGCTGCCAGTCTGGTTCTAGAACCCAAATTCTTAAACCTTAATGCTTAATATTCTGAATATAAAAAGGAAGTTTAAGCCTACCAAACCCTTTCTGTATCTTTACTTTATCATTAGCAAAATGCCTATGGATGCCTGAAAAGTTTCTTCTCAAGAATGTTTCTGCATAGAAAATTTGGGCATCAGAGAGGGCTGTGAAGAAATGATCTGTAACATCTCCAACAGCAAGTTTATCCTAAAAATTACTGTGTGAGTAGAGCAAGTTTTATTTTATTGCTCTTTAAAACTGAAGGGAAGGCTGAGCACAGTGGTTCACATCTGTAATCCCACGGCATTTGGGAGGGCGAGGTGGGCAGATCACTTGAGACCAGGAGTTCAAGACCAGTCTGACCAACATGGCAAAAACCCATCTCTACTAAAAATAAAAAAAATTAGCTGGGCCTGGTGGCATTCGCCTATAGTCCCAGCTACTCAGGAGGCTGAGGTGGGAGAATCACTTGAACCCGGAGGCAAAAGATTCAGAGAGCCAAGATCATGCCACTGCACTCTAGCCTAGGCGACAGAAAGAGATGCTGTCTAAAAAAATACAATAAAATAAAAACTGAGACGAAGATAGATATCATCCCTCTGGGATTAATTTTTGAGTACTAAGTAGTTAGAAGTTTATTCAAAGCATTTGAAGAAAGGACATGGCCAATTCGTTGTGTTCGGAAGGCTATTTTAACCATATCCCTTTCCACCCATCCCTAACATACAAACATGCATATTCATCCAGCTAATTGCACTTTCTCCTTCAAACTCTGTGCTCAAGGATTTACTCCTCCAAGAATCCCTCGCTGCCTGCGCCCCTCAGCAGGATCTCATCCATGTCCATTGGGTCCCTGCCTTGTTATAGGATTTATTACATTGTTCTGTCATCATGGATTTTAGTGTTAGTCTCTCCTGCTGAACTGCATGTGTCTTAGGGATTGTGAGCATGCCACCTGTGTATAACAGTTTCCAGTCTAATGCATGACACTGAAAAGACACTTAATATACGCTAGTAATAAAGTAATGCACGATAATAATATAGAGCCTCTAAGTCTGAGGAAAGGACCCTCATCTTTACTGTGGGGAGCTACTGGCTGAAGCCAGCTGAAGACACCTTTCCAACTAATGTGTAAACAGTGACAGCCTGTGTGAGAGCCCAGGGCAATCAGATAAATCCCCAGTTGCAAACCTTTATGGTTTTCAGGGTAAAAGACCTCAGAGACAATTGTTCTCACTTGTCATTTCAAATATTTAAAGTCACCATTCCCTGGAGCTGCTGCTGTTGACAAGCACCATGGTGAACCTCTTTGGGTCTTTTCACCTGTCGGAGAGGTCTGAGGACAGAAGGGTTTAAGAAAGGAGCATGGCCTTTCTTTTCTAAGCATGGCCTCGTTTTTCTCTATGCTCTTGTGTAAGGTTTTCTTGCCACGTTTTTTTAATGTATAGATTTTTGTCCATGGTCATATGAGTGGCTTTGCTGGATGCAGAATTCAGGTTTCCTGACCCCCAGGCAGCTATATTTCTACCAGTTGATTGCAACTCTTTCATCAGAATGAAGTCAAGCCTCACCTCCTCCAAGAAGCCTTTAGTGACTTGCTCCCCAAGTCAAATTTAAATGCCCTCCTCCATACTCTCAGTGCCCTGTGTGTGCTACTAGTGTGGCACATATTACCCTGGTCAGAAGAGGGGCTGATTTACTTGTCTGTTTTCTACTAGGCTGTTTGCTGTATAGAACAAAAAGCACGTCTCATATCCCAGTGCCTCAAACCGTGCCACACAAACAGACTCTTAGGTTAATTCTCTCCCTGTTCCTTTCTGGTTGGGGAGGGGGAGGAGTAAATAGTCTCTGATGGTTTGTGTTTTTCATGAGGTCCATTTTTGCACGTCCCACTGCTACAGGGAGCAGGGAGAAAGATTTTAGTGTGGTTTACCACATGAAGATCAAGACTAATAATAAAGGTTGCCTACATAAACTCCAGGAGCCCTTCCAGCTCCCAAAATCTAAAATATAATTTCATTCAATGCTATATTTTTTTCTTCCTCCTGCACAAAGCCCTGCTTCCTGCCCAACCAACATTAGAGAAAACAGGGTTGCCCTGAACTGAGCAGCCATCTGAAGGCTGATGTTATAAACACTCCCTGGGACTTCATAGCAGTCGGGAGGGCTGAACTGCTGTCGATCCAAAGACCAGTCCAGCTGCTATCCTGGGATGAGGGATCACAGGGAGAAGAGGCTGAAACAACTGTTATAGATTTTACTGGCAGTGGCTTTCGACAGACTAGAATGGAAACGATAATTGGTGAAGACGTCTTAGAGGTCACTAGTGAGTAGGAGAAAGCTCTCTGGCTTTCATTAACAGCAGCCTCTGCCTGAACTGGATAATAACCTTGAAGATGGTAGCTTGAAAAATGAATTCACATGGGGAGAAAGTCTGGTACCACTTCTAAGTAGCAGCTTATAGCCTTTCAGAAACAAGTGCTGTAATGAGAGTCAAGTATTTCTCTTTAAAAGATTCTTTGCTACCAATTCAGGTAGCCAAATAACTGCACCCCAGTTTTATCAGAAAACAAACCTAAATTAACAAATAAGCTAAAATCATTAGTGAGCATTTTCAGTAACAAATATATGTTTCTTAGTGGAATAAAGAGAAGATAAAGAAGTTAGCTTTTTCCTTCCTGGCTGCAAATGACCTTAAAAGATACTGTTAAATAATAAATGTCCATTAACTAGTCTTGAAATAATTGCATTTAAACCAATTTTATGATCATATAGAACCACATTTTACATCATACTGAAGCAAGATAAAAGTGCTCTATATTGCAGTTATTGGGAAGAAATAGAGGCTGTCTTGTGAGAGGATTAATATTCACGGCATCAAAAGACTACAGGTGTCCCCCAGATGTGGTATCACCAGCTTGTGGTATCGGTCTCCTTTTCTCCCGTCAAGAGATGAACAAAGAACAAGATCATAAAAGAGAAAAAGTTTCTCAAAATGTCATTCTTTTTAAAGGCAAATAAGTATACACAAATCAGCCAGGCGTGGTGGCACACACCAGCTGCTTTAGGGGGCTGGGGGCAGGATTCCTTGAACCCAGGAGGTCAAGGTTGCAGTAAGCCAAGATTGCACCACTGCACTCCAGCCTGAGTGACAAAATGAGACCCTGTCAAAAAAAAAAAAAAAAAAAAAAGGCAAATAAGTAACTTAAAAAGGCAAATAAGTGACTTAACAGAATGGGAGGGTTCTTTCTGTAGACTCCACCACAAATGCAGATGAGTTTCTCCAATTGACCAATTGTCACCTGAGGAGGTGGAGGAAATTTGCTAATATTTACCAACATTGTAGAGAGACTAAGGAAATGAGCTGCAGAAATGCAGGACATCATTTTATCATTGGTTGGTTAGTTAGCATCTTCTCTTTGCACATGATCCACAGTGTAAGTCATCATCCTTATTATCTGGGTTTTTCTGTTCATATCAACGTTTTCTAATATGATGGTGTTGCTTAGGAGGGAGAACTACATGGAGAAGCCTGCCCTTCTCCTTCACTTCTGCACTTTGTAAAGTGACAGAGGGAAGGAGGGAAAAAGTGAGGAGATTTTCTTCTCAGAATAAAAAATTTGCATTATCCATATTCTGTAAGAGAGTTCTTATGCTCTTGGGAGAAACAGAAAAAAAATCTTTAGAGAGAAACCTCATATATTATGATACCGTAGCCAAAAAAAGAGTTCAAAGTGAAGAATTTACGGTAGGCATAGCCAAAGAAGAAAACAATTTTAAATATATCACGTGCCTAGGTAATAGCTCAGGTGGGTACAGAGTCTGCCTTTCTGTTAATGGATTAGCATTAGACCAAATGTTTCCTGTGTGCATTCTCTTATGCCACACAGGATAAAAGTACACTCTATACAAACAGTACAAATGCTTTGGAAGGAAAAATGCTCCTTGCTTTAATGAGGATGGCCTTCCCACCTTGGTCAGTAATTCTAAACCCTCTGATGTGGCCAGGGAATTGGATGATCAGCCAGGGGTCAAGCCAAAAAGATCAAATTCATCAGTAGCTTTCCCTTTTGTATTTTCAAACTGCCCCCACCCCATCCCTACAGACTTATAGGAGTCCAGAACAGGTTGTGGAGTTGTACTTCTTAATACTTATAATAATTTCAAGGATGGGGCTTTCAAAAATGACAATAAAACACTGATAAACTGATAAACAATTTGTTTGCCATTACTTTAAGGCAGTGCCATGAATGACTGGCATTTGGTCATCTGTGTATTAGGGTCTGGGTTGATGAGGGTAAAGAACAGAAACACCCCCACTCCACCCTCAGCCTGTACCTCTGCCACCTACCCACCAGATTGGATATAAAGGGAAGGGAAGAGGTACGATGCACCTACCCTGAAAATATTCTCTCCAAATCAGCACGAGTACCCATGCTGGCCTTCATCTATGCTGGAAGTAGCTAAAATGGTTGTAACCACTCAGCAGATCCACACTTGCATTGCTATAAAGGAATATGTGAGACTGGGTAATGTACAGAGAAAAGAGATTTGATTGGTTCATGGTTCTGCAGGCTGTACAGAAAGCATAGCACCAAGATTTGCTTCTGCAGAGGCTTCTGGAAGCTAACAGTCATGGCAGAAGTTGAAGGAGGAGCAGGTGTCTTACATGGCAGGAACAAGAGCAAGAGGCAGTGGAAGGTGCCACACACTTTTAAACAACCAGATCTCGCAAGAAGTCACTCACTATTACAAGGATAGCAGCAAGAGGATGGCACTAAATCATTCATGAGAAATCCACCCCATGATCAAATCACCTCCCACCAGGCCACCTCTAACATTGGGGATTACAATTCAACATGAGATTTAGAGGGGACATATATTCAAACTATATCAAGCACATTCTTTTTACACAGTAGCATAATTTGAGAAGTCTGTGAAGTATTCTCATTCTCATCCTGAGAACTGCAGCTGATGACTGGTTGAAATTCATGCGGTCATCGTTGCTGCATGCGGAGAAAGCATCGGACTTCTGACTCGCAGTGCATTTCCCACATCTATTGGACAAGAGATGCTTAGGATGATTATTTGATTTCACTGGGGAGATTTGCCAAAATATAATTTCCTGGGCTTCCCAATGCATAGATCTGATTCAATGTACTTTGAAAAACCTAAGGGACTATGGCATACACCCCAGGTTAGGAACAGTCTACTATCCAGGAAGACATTATCAGTCTTGAATAAGAAGTGACCCAGGACAGAGCCAACAAGAACCACAAGTGAGTCAACCTCTGCTGGAGCTGCCAGGGTGCTGGAGTGGTGGACAGGAGGAGGAGGAGGAGTAACAGTTACCTAACTCGTGTACCTCAGTCTTCACATCTGTATAATAGAGATAGTAATATTACCTGTCTCATGCAATTGCCATGAATGCTAAATCAATCAGTCAATGTAAAGTACATAGTACAATGCCTGGCACTTGTATCTTAATAAATATTAGATGCTGTTGTCTTTATTTGGATCTGAAGCTGCCTGAGTAGAAGTTGGAGAATGAGGCAAGGTTGTTTAATGGGGCAAGTCTAAAAGGAGCAAGGTGAAGTACAAAGGAAACTAGGTTTCTAGCTCCTTTAAATGTTCAGAGAAGAGCTGGAAATTCTGCTAGGGTCAATCTTTGAGGATTAGTAGTTTGTTAATTCACATTAAAAGGATCAACTTAAGGCAAGATTATTTAACATCCATAACTTATACATGTAGGTCATCCAAAAAACTTCCAGCATTTGCCAAAAGGAAAAAAAGAGAAAAGGAAAATATTTTACCAGTAATCCAGATTTTACTTGGAAGCGCCTGGCTTTGTGAATATTCTTTATAAAAACTGCAAATTTATCAGGATTAATACTGACATTCCGACTTATAATTCAGGTTAGGGAGGTATATTTGTTACCTATTACTGTGTAACAAATAACCATAAGCCTAGTGGCTTTTAGCAACACACAGTTATTATCTCACAGTTTCTGTGGACTGAGATCCAAGCACAGCCTGTCTGGGT
This sequence comes from Theropithecus gelada, assembly GCF_003255815.1. NCBI lineage: Eukaryota > Metazoa > Chordata > Mammalia > Primates > Cercopithecidae > Theropithecus > Theropithecus gelada. The sequence continues at coordinate 145,069,871 of NC_037668.1, forward strand.
CCTCCACTTCAGGATGTCTCCTAAGGCTGCAAGCAAAGTGTCTGCCAGATCTGGGGTCTTGTATGAAGGCTCAACTGGAGAAGAATCTGCTTCCAAGCTGATGAGGTTGTGGCAGGATTCATTTCCTTGTTGGCTCTCCCTACCATTCCTTACCATGCAGGCCTCTTCGACATGACAGTTTTCTGATTAAAGCCAGCAAATGAGAGAGTCTGCTAGCAGGTCAGAAGTTACTATGTTATGTAACCTAATCATAAAAGTGACATCCCATCCTCTTTGCTTTCTCTGATGGTTAAAAGTAGTTACGAGTTCCATGCACACTCAAGGAAAGGGGATTAAACAAGGGCATGAATACCAGGAAGCAGGGCTCATTGAGGTCCCTCTTAGAGTTGGTCTGCCACAGGCAGCATTTCCCAAATGGGGTTCCCTGAAGCACTACTGTGCCTCAAGACATTGACTGACACTTTAGAAAACAAATTGACACAATGCTAGTAATTGTTTTTCATCTCAATATTCTCAGACAAGGAAATCCAAAATATGCTCTTACATGATGACCCCAAATATGCAATAATCTGCCATATCCAAGAGCACTTTCCTTGAAAGATTATTACTTAATATAAGAATGCGAAATGTTCACTGTCTATAGTGATGCATAAGCAGCATTGATTACAGGTTGATCTATGTCATTTATTCAGTGTCCGCTGCTGCATGTTATCTATCTTGTCTTACAATTTCAACATAAATGAATATTTAATGTTTCTTTTATATTAAATATTTATGCCACACAAATTCATGCTCCACAGATCTGTGACTCAAAAAAAGACCTTTTCAAACAACAAAAAAAGAGTGTTGAGATTCTCAAACTGTCACAATCAAGCAAAACTTGGAATACATCAAAATGAAGGTTAAAGCTTTGCTTTCTAAATATGCCTGGGAGTAAGATGTTGAAAATGAAACACTGAATTATTCCAGAATAATCTAAGTCAATGATACCAAGATTTTGCAAAATATATAATTTGGGCTCTTTCTTTCCCTATAACACTCACCACCTCTATGACATGGGATTTTTTTGGCTGGGCACGGGGGCTCACACCTGTAATCCCAGCACTTTGGGAGGCAGAGGCGAGTGGATCGCCAGAGGTCAGGAGTTAGAGACCAGCCTGGCCAACAGGGCAAAATCCCATCTCTACTAAAAATACAAAAATTAGTCAGGAGTGGTGGCAGGTGCTTGTAGTCCCCGCTACTTGGGAGACTGAGGCAGGAGAATTGCTTGAACCAGGGAAGCGGAGGTAGCAGTGACCCGAGATTGTGCCACTGCACTCCAGCCTGGGTGACAGAGCAAAAGTCTCAAAAAAAAAAAAAAAAAAAAAAAAAGACGAGATTTTAAAAATTTTTCTTTGCAATGAAAGGAAATTGTGGAATAGATTAAATGCTGCACTTCAAATTTGGATTTTAATTCAGCAATATATCATCTCCAAAATTAGACACAAAACGTTGTTTTTGTTGAAATGGTTTTTTTTTGATGTCACATTTTACATTAGCATGTAAAATAAGATTTTTATGTTTTCTCTGACAATATTCCACTTTTCTAATTTTTGTGTGACAATTTTAGAAGGAAGACAACAACCGTCAAACCTTAACTATTGTATCCTTTCTCTTGTCACTCCTTCTGAAGAATATCCTATGTTTTATATTTAGCTCCTTGTGCCTTTGTGGTGCTGATGGGATAAAAAGGCAAATTAAAGGTTGAGAGAAACCATGCAAACATCAATGAACTCATAGAAAAAGATCACAAGGAATGACACAAACTTAAAGACAGGGAGAGGTCATCAAAGTTCTGGAAAGACAGGCAGAGAAAGGAACTGGAAGCAGCATCCATGAATAATGTTGTTCCATACTGAGAAGGATGGGGGAAAACTGCTTAGTTTTTCTCTGTGCTTTGCAGTATAATTCTCTCTTTTTCTGCTCACGGAAAAGCAGTATTACCAAAATAGTCTTCAATAATAATCATTATTAGTCTTTAAGGCTTTCAAAGCCAGACTTGTGTTTCTTTTAGATGTGCCATGATGCTGAGGTGGGCCTTCCTTGGGACACTCAGAAAGTTGTTTCTCTCCACAGCATCCTCTGTGTTTGTCCTGTGCTAATACTGACAGTTCTTCTCCCAATTTCCATAATATAAAATCCACTCCATGGGGTATTAGTGTGCAAGGTAGATTTCATTGAAGATTTCATGGTGCATCATGGATGACTTCATTAAAAAATTTCCCTTGGGTAATTGCTCTCCAAGACTGGTCTAGTCTGCCAGCTGCCAGGTCTGTGTGTCCCTGTTTCCCCATCTGCCTTTCCCTCCTTCCCTCACTGATATTGCCTTCCAGTCCTCCAGCTCCTTGAGATCTACTTAAGTATATTCAACCCCCACCCCCCACCCACCCCATTTCCCACATGGCAAACAAAATACTCTCCCTAGAAATCCATGCAGGACTACGTAGAAATGTTTTTTCACTGTCACATAATGTTCAAAAAAAGAAAACTGATAAAATGTTAATCATTTATGATAGCATTTGTTTTGTCTGTCACTTTTCTGGCATAAATAGAAACCAAGCCTCTATTACATCTCTTGACCTTTTGTCAATGCTCTGTCAGTACATTCTAATTTTAAAGGAGTTTTGATGTCAAAATGGTTTGGGAAATTTTGCAGTGGAATGTATGGCAGGGAGTGGCATCTCTAAATCCAAATTAGGCAGGAGAATTCAAGCAAAACTTGGGTAAAGTGATCATTTCAAAAGGATGAAGGATACACCCTATGCAGAGGGAGAGGCTGAATATTTATTCATTCACTGAGCATTTGCTGTACACCTACTATGAGACAGACACAAAGCTGAGGGCCAGGCCTACAATAGGAAACAAGTTGGACATGGTTCCCACCCTCATGAAGTCTGTGGTCTAGTGGGAAAACAAGTAAACGATTAAATAAGCAACTTGAATAGAATGTGCATAAATTTCAGGGAAGTACAGAGTGAAATGGGACAATATTCCCAAATCCTCTAGCACATTTATTTGTTTATCTAGGATAACTAGGGAAGAGATGGGAAGGGGAGAGTGGGGGTCTTTTGAGCAGGGGTAACAACAGATTCAAAGGTGAGGAAGTAGAGGAAGCACAGGCAGCTTGAGGAGTGTCGAGAGAGGAGCTTATTTTGTCTGGGTGTAGGAGGGGCAGGGCAGGTTTAGCCGAGAAGAGGCTGGAAAGGAAAGTCCCACATCCTCAGGTTTCTACCCTTCAGCTACAAATTCCGGTTTCCTTATGCTCAGCTGAAACCTAACCTCAATTTGTGCTGTAGTTTAACTGCATCTCTTTCTCCCTGCAGGAGCCCAGAGTTTCTGAGTCAGGGGGCTGCCCTGCAGCATCTCAATAGCACCCCTCAGCCTCGACATCAGCTCTCTAAAGTTGGGACATGCAATCCAAGTGTGGTTAACTTTACATCCCTCACCTTAGTTATGCTGCCTATCAGAAAAAAAAATGCGCAATTTAACAAAATGTTTTCTATTCATATCAAATAAATTAATTTTACTTAAAAATCTTTTCTGAGAATTTCTTGACCAATCTTCAAAATAATAGTAACATGCTGGCATATTACATGTTGGATTTGAAATTCTTTTCCTCGATCTGAATATTATACATTGTGGAGATGAAAAAAAGTAATTAACCCAGAATTCATTGGATAACTAGTAATAGCCATGTCCCAGGAGTTACATAAATAAGAAAATGTCTCTCCAAAGTGTTCACAGTCTAGGAAACATACAAGGAAACTCTATAAATTCCTGTGATAAAGAGTGATGTAAGGGGCATTATTACAACCCAGACCCAAAGGCATAGAGTTAAAACAGTGAGTGGCGGCTGGGCGCGGTGGCTCACGGCTGTAATCTCAGCATTTTGGGAGGCCGAGGTGGGTGGATCACGAGGTCAGGAGTTCGAGACCAGCCTGGTCAATATGATGAAACCCCATCTCTACTAAAAAAAATACAAAAATTAGCCAGGTGTGGTAGCGTGCACCTGTAGTCCCAGCTACTCGGGAGAGTGAGGCAGGAGAATTGCTTGTACCCGAGAGGCAGATGTTGCAATGAGTTGAGATGGTGCCACTGCACTCCAGCCTGGGTGACAGAGTGAGACTTTGTCTCAAAACAAACAAACAAACAAACAAAAACCAATAAGTGACTGGGTAATACTCACTGAGGAGGTGCATATCAGGGGTGATATAGTTTGTCCCCTCCATATGTCATGTTGAAATGTGACCCCCAATGTTGGAGGTGGGGCCTAGTGGGAGATGTCTGGGTCATGGGGGTGAATCTGTCATGAATGGCGTGATGCCCTTCCTGCAGTAATGAATTCACCATGAGAACTGGCTGTTTGAAGGAGCCTGGCATCCCTCTCTCTTGCTCCCTCTCTTGCCATGTAATGCCTGCTCCTGCTTTGCCTTCTTCCATGCATGAGTAAAAGCTTCCTGAGGCCCTCGCCAAAAGCAGATGCTGGTGCTATGCTTCCTGCACAGCCTGCAGAATCATGAGTCAAATATGCCTCTTTTTTTTGTAAATTAGCCAGTCTCAGCTATTCCTTTATAGCAATGCGAAATGGACTAATACAAGGAGGAGCTGTTTCTCTCTGCCTTTTCCTTCTTTTCCTTTATTGCATGATTACTGCTATTCACCCAGGCTTTCTGGGACCATATCCCCAATTACCACACCAATGTAGTAATTAGGTAAAAAGACTCCATTATGAAAGCGTTCTGGACATATTAGGCTGGGGTTTGAAGGAAGGGATCTTGTCCTTCTCTGTCTCAAGCCCCTCCTCATATTCATGCTTCCATGCTTCCCCATGACTTGTTGGCCCATTAGGCCAAGGAGGTCTTCTCTGCTGAATAGGCAGCTGGATGCTAACTTGTGTTCCTAGACATCCCAGTACTCACCGCCCCAACCCAGGAATTAATGTCCAGAGCAGACAGAGCACCTAACTAGGAAAGACCTGCAGAAACACATGGAGGCAGACACCAAAAGATACAGAACTTAGCATACATGGGAAGCGAAGCCCACACAAATTATATGAGGGGACATGTACGATGTCAAGAACCATTTGTTCTAAACTTCTTCACTAATTTTTTTCAAAACTTGGCATCTTAATGGAAAATGACAATAAACACGTGGGGTAGTGAAGTAGAATCAAATGATGCATTTTTTTTCTTCTCATGCACCCTGCAGTCAGTACCTGAGGGCCCACATTGAGAACAGATTACCCTCTGAGGGTTGAATAGGAATGTCTGAATATTAGAGGTATGCTTATTTATCAACAGTAATCTTTTTCACTCATTTGTTCACTTATACAACAAAAATGAATAGAACCCCTACTACATGCCATATGCTTTGGATCCAAAATATAAATAAGACAAAGTCAGTCTAATAATGAAAACAGACAAGCACAGTACGATGACTAGAGTGCAGTATATCAGAGAACAATGTAAGCCTCCCAAACAGCACGGATGTATTTCCATATTTGTCATTCAGAATTCCACCCCGAACACTTAATGCAACACCTAACATATAACAGGTGCTCATTAAATAAGTGCTAAATGATGTGTCTATGTATCCAATGCACAGTGTGCTATGTAGCATGGAAGCAGGACACATAATCAGACAGGGTTGGTGGGTGAGGAAGGTTCAGCTGAGTTTGGTGTTCATATATAGAGTAACGGCATCTGCCTGATAATGTGATTTTCTGCAGCAGTGCTCATCTGCTTGATTATAAGTGGAATGATTGGAGGATTTGGATGATAAAAAATAAGTTTCGGAAAGCAAAATATACAGGAGTAGGGAGGCAAGAGCCTTTCTGAAGAGTGACTGAAATAAATAACCATAAAATCTAGGAAGGAGAGCTGGGAGCTGTGGCTCACATCTATAATCAATCCCAGCACTTTGGGAGGCTGAGGCAGACAGATTGCTTCAGTCCAGTAGTTTAAGACCAGCCTGGGCAACATAGGGAGACCCCATCTCTACAACAAATACAAAATTTAACTGGGCATGGTGGTGTGTACTTGTAGTCCCAGCTACTCAGGAGGCTGAGATGGAAAGATTACTTGAGCCCATGAGGTTGAGGTTGCAGTGAGCTGTGATTGTGCCACTGTACTCCAGTCTGGGTAACAGAGTGAGACTGTCTCAAAAAAGAAATAAAATCTAGGTGGGTAGGGAAGAGAATAAAGAAGCTCCAAGGGAATGAGAATAGAGTGGTCAAAGCACCAGAGGTCTCAGTGAAATTCAAAGACTAGAGAGTGGGAATAAGAATGAGGAAATAGGATCCATAGGTGAATATTGATGTACAAAGCTGAGATACCAATGTTTAAGATTTCAGAAATAGACCTGTTCAGGGTAAAGTTTATTTCCAGTGGGGATGCTGAAGTGGGGTGGAGGCCATTTAATTAGAGAAGATCAAAGCATTCTGCAATGCTTGGGTGGTAGATGGGGTCATCCTTGCTGTGTAGGACAATGGCAACAGGAGTAGCAGTGAAGGAGAAAAGCCAGAGGCCAAAGATCTCAATGGAACAGTGGCAGGGACATCAGTGAATGACAGCATTAGAGAGGGGTAAGCTTCGCCAGGGTTCTTCCAGAAAGCAGAGCCTGAGGCGATGGTTTGCATGCAGTTAGTTGATTTGAGGACAAGATCCTAGTGAGTAGGAGTGGGGGAATGGGGAGATTGAAACAAGGAAGGCAAAAAAGTTAATGCAAAGGTATGTTCTTGAGTGATCTCTACTGTGAGTGAATAGGGCTCTATCCTGCCTTCAGAAACTTCTGAGATGCCATGTGGAATGAACCTCGAAATTTGTCCACCTTCTTCTTCTCCTTAAGGGGGAAGTCAAGGACTGTCTTAGTGGGGCTTGGACTGCTTGTGAGGCTGCAGCAGTGTGAGTGCCAGGCAGGTTTCCACTGGTGTCCTACCCTAAGGCCTCTGAGAAGCCCCAGGTAAAAATCAAATGATAGCAAGGTGCAGCTGAAGCAACATGCTGTCAGGTTTACACCTGCCTGGAGCTGGTTGTCACCGCGGTGGCTGGAGTAAAAGCTGGGCAGACAAAACTTGAGACGGGGCACCAGAAGGGTCTGTTACAATGGGTAAAGGAGTCATTGTAAGCGGCAGCAAGGAGCAAATAGAAAGCCAGTGTAGGCACGGGCATGAAAGGTACTGCAGATGGATGGCATTAATGACCAGAGTCCAGTTGGAGCCTTGACCTAGAACTCCAAAAGAATGTGGATGAAAAGTCATTTTGCAGCTGAGAAGGACCCAATTCCAAGGAAGGGAGCTAGATGGGAAGATCCATGCTCACTTGGGCTTCTAGGTGTCTACCCCAAGTGTGTTTAACCAGATATAGAGCATGGCTGCTTGGAAAAGCAAGCTGTGGCCTGCTTAATGGCATCAATATATCAGGAGATACAATATTTGAACTCATAGAAGTCTATTCTGAATATGGAAGAGAGAGAGAGAGAGAGTGTGTGTGTGTGTGTGCGAGACACAGAAAGAGAGAGTAGAAAAAGAAATAAGGTGGCACTTTACTCAGCCTTGAAGAACTAACCTACAAAGATATAACTTATCTGATCCACTTGGCAGTTTTATTTATCAAAGTAAATTAACAAATTGGCATTCTGATTTAGATATAGCTCTCTTGGGAGTTTGTTTAGCCGGTTAAGCTCCCCTGAGCCTGAACAACCCTGGGCTTGCAAATAAATCAAGTCTAAGGATCTCCAAAGCAGAGGATCACACCCTGGGATTCAGTGACCACAGCAAAGAACTGAGGCCCTATGCAGTATGCAGTCCTAAGTTAGCGTCAGGCTCATCCCCTTCTCTAATATTTAAAAATTCACTTTCTGACTTCAACACATTATTTCTGTTACATGTCATTGTATGAAAATAAAATGATGTCTCTGTGGGCATTAGTTACCTTTTGCTGCATAACAACTTATCCCTAAACTTAAAACAACCTACATGTATTGTCTCACAGTTTCTGTGGGTCAAGAGTCCGGGCAGGCTTAGCAAGTTCCTGCACTTCAGGGTCTCTTACAGACTTGCAGTCAAGGTGTCAGCTGAGATGTAGTGATCTTAAGGTTCAACTGGGCAAGGATCTATTTCCAGGCTCACATGGTGGTTGGCAACCCTGAGATCCCTGTGGACTGTTGGACTAAGGGTCTCAGTTTCTTGCTGGCTGTTGGCTGGAGGCCCTCTTCAGTTTCATGCCACATAGGCAGCTCCAACATGGCAACTTACATCATCACAGCCAGCAAGGGAGAGAGTCTGCTAGCAAGAGGAGATGATAGCCTTTTGGAACTTAATCAGTAAAGTGACATCGCATCATCTTTGCCACAATCTGTTGGTAGAAGAGAGTCACCAGACAAATCCACATTCAAGAGAATCGGATTATACAAAGGTACACATACCATGAGGCAGGATCATTGGGGACCATCTGAGAGGCTATCCACACCACTGCGTATCATCATAATGGAGACTGTGGCTCCTTGAGGATACAAGCTAAGCTGCTTGGATATAGAAGTCCAAATGCAGTGGCTTAAATGGGATAGAAGTTTCGTTGTCTCTCTTTAATAACAGGCCAGAGATCTGCAAACAGTGCAGGGTGGAGCGGTAGCTGTAGTTCCTTTTATCCTGTGGCTTATCCCTTCCCCAGTGGGCTGTTTAAGTCCCTATGAAGCAAACTGGTTTACCACCTCATTTTCATTCTGATCTCTGGGAATGAAAAAGAGGAAAATAAGAACTTAATCAAATTTATTTTAAGGATGTAATGCAACAGGGAAATTTTGCAGGTCACTTCTACTTGCATCTCGTTGGTGAGAACTTGTGCACATGACCACCTATAACTAAAAGGAGGCTCTTGCTGGTCATCCATGGGCCCTGTCAAAACTTGACAGGAGGGGTCCTATTAAAGGAAGATAATGGGGAACAATCCAGCAGACTGCACCACGGTGGCCAAGGATGAAGGGAGAGTTAAACATTTAATTTGTTACTTTCAGGTCGTGCAACAGATGTTTCTTTGTCCCAACTCTGACACTCTCTTCTTATCTATCATGGTCACCTAGAAAATACTATATGCTGGCAGGCACGGCTGTCAATCTGAGATGAGCAATTTTCTGCTTGGTTAAAATATTAATTCCAGTCCTAATGAGGATCAAACAAATGAGGTATTTTCTCAAACTGGAAAGAAAAAGTGCATTACAGATGACCTCAAGCTCTGCTACAAGCCGTACCTTGTATAGCTACACGTTGTTATTAAAACATCTTAAATGCTAAAATTCAAATTTATAAATAAAACCTTCAAATTAGTGGACAATTCCTAAGAGAACTGTTCACTTTGTATACATTTCAATACCATAGTTATCAAATCACGAGATCCCCTTGCGCATTTATTTTTAAAAGATTAATTTATTGAAAAAGAAAACTCTGCATCCCTGTATTGATATAAAACAAACTGGTGCCTGGTAAATTCTATTAGAAATATAGAAGCACTGATAAGTCTGTGAATGCCACGTTGTCAGTGTCTAAGAGGCATTTCCGGCCACTAGTAGTAGACTAATTCCAGCTGACAGGAGAAGACAGGGGATAATGCCCAGTTTTTTGAGTTCTTCTAACAAATGTGTTAAGTCTCAGAAACACACTTACTTTACAGTGTGTAATTTCTTCTCTGTGTAAGAAAGAAAGACTCTAGGATTTTCTAGGAGGTTTCGGGGTATACGTATATTAAAAATCGTCCTATGCTGTCTGTCAATAGTGCAGCTCACTCTATGGTTAAAGAAATCCCATGGACATTATCCATCCCAAAATTTGTCACTAGAATCACTGGCCAGGGTACAACTGTTGGGCAAACTGGATCCACCAGAAAGTTAGGATAAGTAAGTCACTGGCTACATTTTTCAAACCTCTCAACTTTCTTCTTTAAATAGGTATTTTGGTTTCATGGCATTTTGCCAGAGGTATTAAGAAATTCAGATGCATCTGTGATCTTTCACCTAGTGATTGACAATTTATAATCATATTTCAGATTGTTTTTTCCAAAAGGCAAAATATAGTTTGAATGATATGTCTTCCTTTCTTCTTCTACTTCCTAGTGTGAAGATTCTCAACAAGGATTCCATGAAATTGCTTTGGGAGTTCTGTAAAACTCTTGCAATTGTTTGTAAAATTTGTATATATGTGTAGAGACTCTTAAAAGGGTGTTTGACATTAAGAAGTTTCCAGTGATTGGATGACACAATAGTGAAATAAAACCTAAAAACAAAAGAAATGATGACAATTGTCATTTATTGAGTAATTTCTATGGCCAGGTATTATTCTAAATACTTCACCTAAAATACATCATTCCATCCTCATAACAACCCTACTAAGTATGTGGTAATAGGCCTCATGCGGTGGCTCACGCCTGTAATCCCAGCACTTTGGGAGGCCAAGGCGGGTGGATTGCCTGAGCTCAGGAGTTCAACACCAGCCTGGGCAACATGGCAAAACCCTGTCTCTAATAAAAGTACAAAAAATTAGCCAGGCGTGGTGGCGCACACCTGTCATCCCAGCTACTCAGAAGGCTGAGGCACATGAATCGCTTGAACTGGAGAGATGGAGGTTGCAGTGAGCCAAGATCATGCCACTGAATTCCAGCCTGGGTGACAGAGGCAGATTCTGTCTCCAAAAAAAAAAAAAGTGGGGGAGAAGGCAAGGCATGTTTTAGCAGTGTCATTTGAATAAGGAGTTGGACTGCACAGATGGACCAAAGAGGAATAATATCACAAAGCCGAACTTAAGTTTGTACAAAACAGAAGCTCAAGAAGATTCGCTGTCATGTAGCTAATAAATGGCAGAAGCCAGATTTTAACTCAGGGTTTTCTCATGCCAAAGCCAGTGCTCTAATTCTGTGATTCTGTGAGTTCTGGCCTCCTGCTGTATTGAGAGGCGCAGGAAGAATTTGCCTTATGTTAATGAGCAGTATCTACACTAAGGGCAAGGGAAAAGTTTTGATTTTTTTTTTTTTTAGGTTTGAGAGTTGGAGTTTGTCTGTCATTTGTTATTGATTGATTGATTGATTCATTTGTTCACACACATATCAAATATTTACTGAGCACCTAGCATATGCTAAGCACAGTACTAAGTATTGGGGAACTCAAGATGAAAAGACATGTCCCTTTTCTCAAGGGGTCTGACAGGTTAATGGGGACATAGTCCCACTAACACACAGCAACACCAGAATGCGAAGGAACTAAAGTGATTTTGTGAGGATGCTACAATAAAAACATAGGAAAAGGGGTAATCCCCAGGGGAGTCTGAGATGGTTTAAAAGATAAGAAACCCTTTAAATGAACATTTCAAAAAGAGTAGTGTTTAGGAAGATAAGTAGGGGAAGCTGCAGATGGGAGAGGGGGGAGGAGAACAAAGAGAAAACGTGGCATATTTAGGGAGTGTCACATGGCTTGACATTATAAAAGCGTGAAGAATGAGGAGGACACAGAGGTGTGTCGAGGTAGACTTATAAGGCTGCACTGCAAGACATGCCTTTGAAAAGCCAGACAACATGGATGATAAAGCCACTGACATCATTTGAGCAGCAGTGACCTGCTTTCATTTTCGTGTTAGAAGGATTACTCCAGCAGCACTGGGGAGGAAGGACCGAGGAGGGCTCAGACTGAAGGCTGGTTTACTTACTAGGAAGCTATGGAATGATCTGGGTGAACAGATGGTGTTGCCTTAGACTAGGACAGTGGCAGTGGGGATAGATTTAAAAGAAAATTGGAGTGTAGACTCAGTAGGCCCTGGTGGTCAATGGGATATGGAGGATGAGGAGGAGGGAAAAGGCTAGGATGACTCCCCGGCGTGTGTCTTATACAGCTGGTATGCGATGCTGACAATCATGGTCGGGAACACAGCAAGAAGAACTTATTTGGCAAGTGGAGTACCTGAGTTAAGTTTTGGATCTGTTGAATATGAAGTGCCTGTCAGACATCCCACTGGAGAAATTCAAAAGGCAAATCCCTCCCATGCCCCTGAGACCTCAGGCTGCCTCAGCTTCACGGTGGTTTGTGGTGGACTCAGGGAAAAGTCCTCCCCTCTGTTCTGTGTCTTCCTTTGCCTGTAGGCCACTAGAGCAAGGATGCTTTTGCCCTGAGTCTCAGAGTATCGTGAAAATTGACTCCTTTAGCATCTGATTCTTTCTAACTCCTTTTTCCCACAGTGGTTCAGAACCATTTTCAAGGGGACCCAGCAGAGCATTCCCCATGCCACATTCTCTATTGCCCTTTTCTCTTTCTCCTGGATTTCCATGTATATTCTCCTCTTTCTTCCTTCACCCAGAATGTCAAAGTCTTTGTGCACATGGATAACAAAACACAAATGTATGTCTGGCTGAATGTAAGGAGATGTCCACATACCCAATGTCCGTTAAGGCATTCCCCATCTCTGCTACAAATATGTATGGAATAAAGTTTAGAATATTAGTGAAGATGCTGACAGTGGTTATCTCTATGTGGTGCGATGATTAGGTTTTGATGTGTTTTTACTTCCCTTTGTTTTTAAAGTCTGCTATTTGTTTAACAACAAAAAATCAAAAAATATAGAATTTGTAATTTCCTCCCGTTTGTCCTCAATGCTTGTGTCTGAGATTGTCTCTGTGATAATGAACCGAACCTGGTCCTGGATGCCAACCACTGATCCTGCACACTCCAGTTTTTACTTCTGTTCAGTGCCTGTTCTATGATCAACTGGAAATCACATGTTCAGTGAAAGACAGAACCCATATGAAAGAGAGCTGATTACTGTGAGCATTCACTGTATTATAGTGAGTGTGAAAAGAGAAGAGTAGCAGGCTGTAATCAGAGTGAAAAGGAAGCTCCATTCTTCATCAACTGTGACGTCATCGCACATCAAATGGAAACCATGGCAATGAGTTAGTAATGTGAAACCGTAGTTGCCAGAATGCTGCAACTAAGAGAGGGTGGAACAATGGAAAGGTAGCAGGAAGGAACAGTGTCACCCAGTACAAATGTCAAACACAGGATCCTGGTGTAATTAAAGCTGGGCCCTCAGGAGATGTGGCAGAGGCTTACAATGGTGCCACCACCTTGTGCATTACTCACCTGGTGCCTGTCAGGTGACACCTCAGCCTGAACAGGAATATCGCCTGACACCATAGAAACACTGTCCTCTGATTCAGGACTCACCAACGGGGAAGTTAAAAATTAACCATGGCATTTATGCTACCCCTACGCACACTTTCAGACTTCAGAAATGTCTCCTGGCAGAGGCCTCTTTGGCCTGATGGTACCGTACCCTTCATAGAGTTATTGTTCTATTGTTTTATTTTTTCACAGTAAACAGCAACAGTATTTCTGAACTGCGGCTGTTTATACAGAAAGGCTGAGTAGGAGGGTCAAAGCTGTCTTTTGCCCAGTGTCCTGGGACTCTAGGGTATTGTGATAGCCCCAGAAAGTAAGCAGCCCTTCAGTGACCGTACTTCTAGAATCTGCCTCGCCTGCCCTCCGGCTTCCCTGAACCCTTCTGATCAGGGTGTGTTTGCTTCCTCACAGCCATTTTTACTTCTAGCTGAGTGTTCTACATGCCTAAATTTGGGGACACCAGGAAAGTTTCTCCAATGTTCCAAACAGTTTGACCATTAACTCATTCAGACTTAGAGTCACCACTGTCTTTTGACCATAGTTACAATTTAATTAACGCTACAAGCATATTAATTTTGAACTGATTCTGTAGTTGAGACAATTTTGACCTCCAGGAGATATTTGGCAGTGTCTGGAGACAGCTTGGGAAGGTGCTACTAGCATCTAGTAGGTAGAAAGCAGGACAGCCCCTGCAACAAAGAATTAACCAGCCCGGCTGAGCTTGAGAAACTCTGCTGTAGTCAATGGATGTCGCCTCTGCATTTTCCATCATATTAATACTATTTCAAAGAAAAAAAATGCAATTAACCCTAAAATGAAAGTATTAAGCCTTGTCAGTTATCTACAGTGTGGTACAAATACGTTTAACAGATCCTTTGGGAGAACAGTTTTAATAAGTGGAGGAAGACTATTTGGGTGCTGGTGAGGAGTGAGGAGAGTGGGTGGAAATCATTCAAAATTGAAACTTACAGATGAGATGTTACCTTCCCTGAGATAGATGCCAAAGGATTATTCTCTGATTATTTGGTTTCTTCTTCTAATGTAGTTGGTTAGTTTAGCAGCGTACACATCAAAATCCCTTAGAAGCTTTTTCAAAATTAATGTGCTTAGTCCCCATCCCCAAATACATTTAGGGCCTGGGCGTGTGCTTTTAAGGCACTCTGCAGGTGATGATGATGTACACTCTTGGTTTCCAGCCACTGTGCTGAACACAATTAGCTAGTTAGGCCACCATGCTACATTTTCCTTTCCAAACATGGAAGCCTCATTTTAAAAGAACGAACCATGATTATTCTGCTGCATGGCCCTGTAAATTAAGATGGAAAGGCCCTTCCTGTCCAGGCTTGAATCCTCTCGTCTTGAGAAATAATAACCCCCCAGGGCCATCTCCATTAAGTTTCCATTACCAGGCCCTGCAGCAGAGACCGTGTTACCTGAAATACAACTTCTACTCGGAACAATTTCTGAATCCTGAAGATTGAACACGACTGAGAGGAGGAGCACCTCTCTGGGCTCTCAGTAGCTTGTTCATTATGCAGGATTTCAGAATTTCAAAACGACTCACTTGCCCTTTAAAAAATATCCTCTTTTATTTATGTGCTCACTCATTCCATCAGTCAGCCAACAGCTGTATTTTAGACTCCTTGTCCGTAAAATTATACCATGTGTATTTGAGATCATGATATTACAAAAATAGTTTCCTTGGAGGAACTCACAGTCTATTAGGGGCAAGAAATGAAACAAAAACCATGTAAAGCTGAAAAAACAAACAGAATAAAAGAGAAAATACTTAGACCCTGTTCAACAAGTCATTTATCTTTTGGTGCCAATTTCCTCGTCCGTATGACAATGAGGTTGGATTAAATGGTCTTTAAAACCTTTTCCAGCTTTCAAGTTCTCTAAATCTATAATGCTGTAAGTGTGTTTGCCCTGAGTGTTTGTGTATTTATTGATAGAGTTGTAGCCCCAAGAAGGATGTCAAATAAGGGAATGAAACCCTCTCCAGAGAGATACCTCCAAAGCTCACCTATAGATGTCAACCTCTGCCAGTCCTTTGGGATGAGGTCATGAATGCCTTTCTCTAATGGAAAGCTTTGCCTTCTGCAGTTCGTGACTCAGTTGTGACACGGACAGCATATAGTCCTTCAACCTCAGCCCGCATACTGGTAGGATATGGACTTATTCGATTCTGCTGCCTCAGATCTATGGGCTATCATTATCCTAAGTGCCTGCACACCTACCCACCCCTGACCTGCCTGCCCTGCTCAGGATTTAACTCAGTCTGGAAGGCTTAGCTTGGCTTTTGCTTTGTTTTCTTCTGTTTGTTCATCCACTAACCATTAGGTGCATGCATGTTCATATCAGGCACTACCCTTGGCACTCAGATACAGACATAGACATAAGAGCAGGCCCTGCCTCACAGAGCCCACAGTCCAGCTCTGCCGACCCCTGGACTGCCCAAAACCCACTTTGTTGGCTGGGATACTGCTGTGGAGGAATGAGTGCCCAGAACCTCATGGTCAAGGCTTTGGCTGACTCTTCCAATTCATCAGTTAGACCCCTGCTGATATGGACACCTATCTATATCTCACACTAGTGCACCTTTCTTTTTTCTTCTGGATCCTCTGCATAGGCCTCCCCAAATCCATGTGGTCAACTGATGTCTCCCCATCCTGGACCCTGTCTCGTCCTGGTTTCTTCCACTAGTACACCACTCTGTTCTTGAAATGTTAGCTGTAGCCATTTCCACCTGAGTAATGACAGGACAGAAGAATTAAGTCACCCTCACTGCCCTAGTCCTTCGTAATTAGGAACATTTTTATTCAATATGTTCTTAAAGCATCTTGTTGGAAATGTGTCACAATTAAAAACAGGAGCCTTTAAAACAGATGTAGTAATGGAGCATTAATAGCATCTCAGTGATTGCTAAGAGAGTTTCCCACCACACACAAGTGTCTAGAGCCACATTTTGCAAAAACTGAGTAATGGGAAATGTTCTGCCAAGACTCATCAGTTTGCTCTTTCTCTGCAGTCATGCTGCCAGTGCAAGAATGATGCTGGAGACAGACAAACCCAGCTTCCCTTGGAAATATCAATTCAAATTTCTGTTATCTGTCCCTCTGCATTTCTCTCCCCCACACCACCCCCATCATAGGGGGAGTTTAATATGCAGCACATGTGTGTTTCTCTTTTGCTGGGGTTGGGGCTTTGCTCTGGAGCTTGTAAGGCTGCCTTGCAAACATATGGGCAAATCCTCCCTTTCCAGCCTCCTCTATACCCAGAATCCCCTCTGGCATGGAGAGGGAAGGCAACACAAGCTCACGCCACAATATGGAGATGTTTATCCAGAGTCACTGGCTTAGTCTCCACTCCAAACCCCTAAACACACTGTCAGCGAAAGGTCAGTCTCAGTTTTCTTTAAGCAAGGAGACTTTGAAGCTGCTATTTCCCAATCCAAGGAATTCCAGAGGAAAGTTGCAATGGAAATTGCTGTGACCAACGCAGCAGGCTATTAATAACATTTTAAGGTCAACGAGCATGTCGTCATTTGCTCTCATATCATTTCTTTCAATCCCCACAGTCCCACCCACTGCCAGATGGGTAGAATCTCAAGTCTTGGGCTGGTAACCCATGGTTCCCTCGTCACCACTGAAAGCTACAACAAAGACACAAGGAACTGTTAAAGAACCTCTACATAATCACCTCCCTCAAACTCCCAAAGTATATGCTAAATTCCAGGTCATCACTAGCCAGCCTAGAGAAGGAAAGCCAACTGTTAACTGTAGCTAAATAGTTAGACTTCCAAAGAGTCTTTAGCCAATTATGTCTCTTTCCTCTCTCACCTTCCCCCATGGGCAAAATGAGGATAAGACTTTACCTGCCTAGTCCATATAACTAAGATTTGGGAAGTGCTTTGAGATCCACAGATGGGCAAAAGTTAACACTTTGGAGCCCTCCCATGGGCTGGGTCTTCACTGGCATTCCTCATACCTGCCTTGTAAATTAGATGTCATCTCCAGTTTTCAAATGAGGAAATCCCATTCCCAAGACCCCAAGAATTTGACCCAGGTCAGTCACAAAATTGGCAAATTGAGCTAGGAATCTAATCCAGAATCTTGTAACTCCAAAGGCTAATAGCTAAAATAATTTAATTTCCCCTAAAAGCGGCATATGTACTTCTATAAATTAATTTATTCAATAAAATAATTCTTGAGCACCTACTATGTGCCAGATATTTGTGATAATCCAATGAAGAAATTAAACAAAATTATTGGCCTCATAGAGGTTATCCTCTAGTGAGCAGAAATAAAGGAAGATATTTCAGGGTTTTTTTTTTTTTTTTTGCTTAAAACTCCAAAATGTGTATTGCTGTTGAAAACACAAATAGACACTATAAAAAGTGCTGCATGAAGAATGCAATATTCCAAAATGAAGCTGAATTGGTTACAATGATCAAATCCACGAAATTTGGCCATTAAAATAATAAACCATAATAGTGAAGAAATGGATTTCCATTCCTATAGTATGATGGCTGACAATTGTTGAAATTCTGTATCATTAGTCAGCTTTGTATACCAAAACACTTAAAAGAATGAAGTGTCTGTCAATTGATGATTTCTTGCCATAACAGTCAAAGGTTTGTATTTCTACACATATTTATAAATAAGGACAAAAGTTCTCCAGGGGATGAATTGCTCAAAGTCACTCAGAGATCATTTTGTATAATGGCAAAGTGTAGTCCTGAGTGGAAATTTAAATGACAGATTTACCAGCAGAGATGTGAGAAAAATTTGATGAATGCTACAAGACATGCTCTTTTAAAACAAAATTTCATTTTAAGTTTCTGGGTACATGTGCAGGATGGGCAGGTTTGTTACACAGGTAAACATGTGCCATGGTGGTTTTCTGCACCTATCAACCCATCACCCAAGTATTAAGCCCAGCATGCATTAGCTATTGATCCTGATGCTCTCCCTCTCCCTGACCCCCAACAGACTCCAGGGCCTTGTTCTCCTCCATGTGTCTATGTGTTCACATTGTTCAGCTCCCTCTTATAAGTGAGAACATGTGGGTTTGGTTTTCTGTTCCTGCATTAGTTTGCTGAGGATAATGGTTTCCAGCTCCAACCATGTCCCTGCAAAGGACATGATCTCATTCCTTTTTATGGCTACATAGTACTCCACGGTGTATATGTACCACATTTTTTTTTTTTATCTAGTCTAACATTGATGGCCATTTGGGTTGATTCCATGTCTTTGCTATTGTGAATAGTGCTGCAATGAACATATGCATGCATGCATCCTTATAATAGAATAATTTCTATTCCTTTGGGTCTATACCCAGTAATGGGATTGCTGTGTCAAATGGTATTTCTGGCTCTAGGTCTTTGAGGAATGGCCACACTGTCTTTCACAATGGCTGAACTAATTTACTTTTCCACCAACAGTGTAAACGCGTTCCTATTTCTCCGCAGTCTTGCCAGCATCTGTTGTTTCTTGACTTTTTAATAATGCCATTCTGACTGGCATGAGATGGTATCTCATTGTGGTTTTGATTTGCATTTCTCTAATGACCAGTGATGTTGAGCTTTTTTTCATATGTTTGTTGGCCACATATATGTCTTCTTTTGAGAAGTGTCTGCTCATGTCCTTTGCACAACTTTTAATAGGGTTGTTTATTTTTTTCTTGTAAATTTGTTTAAGTTTCTTGTAGATTCTGGATATTAGACCTTTGTCAGATGGATAGATTGGAAACATTTTCTCTAATTCTGTAGGTTGTCTGTTCGGTCTGATGATAATTTCTTTTGCTATGTAGAAGCTCTTCAGTTTAATTAGATTCCATTTGTCAATCTTTGTTTTGCTGCAATTACTTTTGATGTTTTCATCGTGAAATCTTTGCCCATGCCTATACAACACATGCTTTTAACTTTCTCTGCTTCAAGCAATAGGAGTGAGCATTAAGTGACACCTATATGATGATCCTACAGAAGTCAGACCTTCCCTCTTAAAAGCTCTGGCTTCTCCTCTAGAATGGATAGTTCTGATAGCAGGAGTCCTAGAAAGTAGGCCACCTAGTATTTCTCTACTGCTCAGCATAGAAAAGACAAATGACTCAACATCCAGAATGTGAAGTTGTGGCCTACCTTCTAGGACTCCTATTATCACAACTTTTCATTCTAGAGGAGAAGTCATAGCTTTAAGAGGGAAAGTCTGACTTCTGTAGGATTTTCACCTAGGCGTCACTTGCTTGAAGCAGACAAAGTTAAGAGCATGTCTTGTAACATTCATTAAATTTTTCTCACACTTCTGCTAGACCATGTAACTTTACTTTACCAGAGCATGTAAAGATCCAAAAAATATTAGGTGATTGTATTGATGATCACTTTACTTTTGGCTGTTGTAATGAGTGTCTACCAGCAAGTGGTACCACTAGTGGTTCAAATTCTGACTCTGCCACTTAGCAGTTGTGTCTTTTTGGATAAATTACCTGACTTCTGTATGTCTCGGTTTCCTCATCTAAAAAGTAGGGATAAAAATAGTACCTACCAGCCGGGCGCAGTGGCTGACACCTGTAATCCCAGCACTTTGCGAGGCCCAGGCAGGCAGATCATGAGGTCAGGAGTTTGAGACCAGGCTGGCCAATATGGTGAAACCCCATCTCTAACAAAAATACAAAAATTAGCTGGGCATGGTGGCGTGCACCTGTAGTCCGAGCTACTTGGGAGGATGAGGCAGGAGAATGGCATGAACCCAGGAGGCGGAGTTTGCAGTGAGCCGAGATCACACCACTGCACTCCAGCCTGGGCAACAGAGTGAGACCCCGTTTCAAAAAAAAAAAAAAAAAAAGTACCTACCTCATAGGGCATCATAAGGGTTCACTGAGTTCATGTGAAAGCACTGAGTTAATTCATGTCTGGCACCAGAGTAAGTACTCCATTATGAAAGAAGTTATTATTATTTAAGATTGTGCATCTATGTGGAGTAATGGGGTAACGTTCCGACATAGCCCATTTGTTCTAATAGCATTTGAAATTTCTTTTTCTTCAATGGTGGCTGAAGACATGTAGAAACAACTTCCTGACATATCTGAAAGATTGTGAGATAACTAACAGAGTTTTTTTTGGTCTATCTCAACAAAAATACTGGAATAAACTATCACGTAGTCCATCAGGTGACCAGATACTGAGTCATCCACACAGAAGACTAAATACTGAATTTCCTTTGGGTAGTTTGATTGCCCTGTCTAGACCTGACCTGAGAGTGCTGACATCCATCAAGGCACAGACCAGGCAGTCATGATGCTTCAAAAGGAGCAAAAGAACTAAGTGCTGCTGAGCAGAACTCTATACCAACATGAAAATAACAGTTAAGAATCTTTTTCTATTCATATATGGGGTAAATTTCAGAGGCTGAGGGCATTACACCAAGTTGCAATGATCCAGCTTCAGCTTGAGAAGAAAGTACTGAGACGAAATATTTGTTTCCTCATGAGAGGTTATTATCTTTGGCAGCCTTCTGAGTGATTTGTTAAAATGGGACACAAACCAAAAGATGAATCCGACAAGACTTCATAGTTGTTACAAATGGGGCAAGGTATAAATTGTGAGGCTGACTTGTTCTTTTCACATGTACTTGGGCAACAGCACAGGTGTCCTATGGGCAAAGAAGGTAATAGATTGCTGCTGAAGGAATATATATATATATATTTAATGTCACAGCCTGTGTCCCAAATAATGACCTTGACGTGCCCCTGCCAAAAAAAAAAAAAAAAAGAAAGAAAGAAAAGGAAAAAATAGAAGAAGAAGAAAAATTTCCCGAGCACCTTCACCTTGAGCTTTCAGCTCTGAAATAAAACCTTCACTTGCCTCTGAGAAAGAGCTTCCGTTTCCAGATGGAAATCTGTGCAGACACCTAGTTGGCCAAGATGCTTTCTTGTAGCTCCCAAAAATGATCAGGCACAGAAAGACAAACTTCGCATGTTCTCACTCATTTGTGGGAGCTGAAATTAGAACAGTGGAACTCATGGAGATAGTAGAATGATGGCTACCAGAGGCTGGGAAGGGTAGTGGAGATGGGAAATGGGAAATGGGGTAGTTAATGGGTACAAAAATAGAGTTCAATACAATGAGTAAGATCTAGTATTTGATAGCACAACAGAGTGACCACAGTCAGCAATAATTTGTTGGACATTTTAGAGTAACCAAGGGAGTACAATTGGAATGTTTGCAACACAAAGAAATGATGAATTCTTGAGGTGATGGAAACCCCATTTACCTTTTTTTAATGTCACAGCCTGAGTTCCAAATAAGGACCTTGACGTGCCCCTGCCAAAAAAAAAAGGAGAAAATTTCTTGATGTGATTATTATACCCTGTAGGTCTGTATCAAAATATCTCAGGTATCCCATAAATATAGATACCTACTATGTACCCATTACAATTAAAAAGTAAAAAATAAAATGATTAAAACATGCTAGGAAGAAGAGTTGGCAGCCCCACTACCCCCACAGAAAAAAGGAAAACAAATTTTTACTCCCTCAGCTCACCACAGAATGAGTCTTTCCAAGAGTTTATGATAGTCAGTATCTTCTTTAAAGACTCATTAACTGAGTAAATGTCCAGCAGTAAAATTGAGTAGACAATAAAAGGTTATGTACATGCTATTGTATAAATTAAAAATTAAAACAACCTATTAATTTCAGCAAAATGAATATGTTTCCTTGGGCATCAGGGTATCTAAGTTCAAAATATTTGGGGGCCTGCAATGTCTATAAAGTATCCTCAGCTAGCATCTTCAATTTGCTAAGAGAAAGCCTGGTTTTAAAGTATATATAAAACTTTATATTTTCTTTCTTTTTTTTGAGACGGAGTCTCCCGCTCTGTCACCCAGGCTGGAGTGCAACAGCATGATCTTGGCTCACTGCAACCTCCACATCCTGGATTCAAGCAATTCTCCTGCCTCAGCCTCCCGAGTAGCTGGGATTACAGGCGCCCGACACCAAACCTGGCTAATTTTTTGTATTTTTAGTAGAGATGGGGTTTCACCATGTTGGCCAGGCTGGTCTCAAACTCCTGACCTTGTGATCTGCCTGCCTCAGCCTCCCAAATTGCTGGGATTACAGGCGTGAACCACTGCACCTGGCCAAAATAGTATAAAGCTTTCTAGATTTATTTCCATTTTTTTCTATATATTTACTCACAACTTGCTTGGTGGTGAAAGACACTTAAAAATCCCTTGTGAGCTTTGGATTAATTTAATAATCAAAATATAACTCCAGGTTTTATTAAATGTCTCACTGTACACTATTTGGCTATAGTTTTTTTTGTTTGTTTGTTTTAAGTACAAGGACTGAGCCTGAGTGTAATAATGAAAATTATGATTATTACTACTACTAACAATATTATCAGTTGGAAAAGTCTCTATATGTATTTAATCAAACATATTTTCAGGGGGTAAATTTAACTCTAGAAAATAGCTGAATATTATGCAGATGGTGTGCTCCCGCTATAAGGCATGAATGGAATTCATCACTATCATTGGTGAACGGAACTGAGAGGAGCACGGCAGGACTCAAGCTGGGAGAATCATCCAGAAAAGTAGGAGTATAGCAGATCTAGAAGCAAAAGGACACAAATAGTAGGCATCGAGAAAGATGCAAACCTATTCACAGGTTTTAGAGAGCTCCCCAACACAGTGTCAGGCCCTGCCCTCGGTGCTTCACAGAACGTGTAGGATGAGACTTGTAACAGCACAGATACATCTTCTGGACCTGGCTGTCAGCGATGCAGGGGTTGGGCATGGCTGAAGCAAGGCACGGACTGATGGACACTGATTCAGGAAATATCTGCTTGTCACCAGGATGGCAGGTCAAGTGAATTGGTTTGACCAAATAAACAGTTAATTTGATATAAAAGCGTCAAATTGGTGGTTTGAAATTCATAAGTCAATATTCAAAGCGAAGAAAACTATAGCCTGTATAAGGGTATAAATAGGTTTTAGGTCCAGCTATCAGGGTAAAAGAGCTGCAAAATTTATCTGAAAAGTAAAAAAGCATATACAAATTCAAATATTATCACTATGCTATTATTTTCCTGCATCTCCATTACTGGATTCATTTATTGTAAGTATCACAATTCCAGTCTGGGCATGAAAGCTAAATTACTGTATTGTAGAAAATGTACATTTTGGGACCTACCCTGGATTGTTTTAGCATGCAAATAAAACCATATTAATTGCCATTGTTGGCAGTCATGGATTTCTTAGGACTTTTTATCTGCAACCAAACTAATTGGCCTTGAATACATTCTGACAACATTTTAATTATTCACTAGTTAATAATTCTTAAAAGCAACTTCAACATTAAAATGTCTCTAAGAGCATGTACAGAGCTGTTCAATCCCAAATAATAATTTTATACAATATTCATATCAACCTAAATATTCTCTGTGATCTTTATAAATTTATGTAACATATTTTCGTATTCAGAAGATAACCTTAAAATTATATGGCTGTGTATAGCACCCTTTGCATGACATGTATGTATATTCTCCAAATGCCTTGTTTTTTCACATAGTTTGAGTTTCTCTGATGTCAGTTTAAAAAAAGAATCCATCGAGAAAGCAATTTTTTTAAAAAAAAGCCTAGTTCCTACTGTTCGCACTACTATACGATGGAGAGTATGAAGAAACACAAGTACTACACTCTGTCGGAGGTCTGCTCATATCCCCCAAAGAAACCTTTACAACAATTCAACATAGGAAAACAATTGAAAGTAAAAAATATATATAAATACCACTAGACAATAATAGATTTGTTTCCTGACTTAAGTTGGGATCCCCAGATGAGGATTTGTGTGAAAGTGATCTGGGGAGTAGGAAAGTGGTGCTAGGAAGGGAAATCCCGTAAAGGGTAACATCAGTTCAGTCTTTCAGTCTTTGGAGACCATGTTCTGGTCAGGGGCCAGGGAGCTGGGGTAATTATTCCTCCTGTCCATCAGCCCCTAAGATGAGGCACCCTGGGTTGGGGGTGTGGTGGCTACTTATATTAAATAAATTTCCAGGCACTTCCTGCTGTCTGCACTAGCAGGAAAAGTGGGTTATCACTGCTTAA
The DNA here is from genome assembly GCF_003255815.1 of Theropithecus gelada. Lineage (NCBI taxonomy): Eukaryota > Metazoa > Chordata > Mammalia > Primates > Cercopithecidae > Theropithecus > Theropithecus gelada. The sequence continues at coordinate 145,094,169 of NC_037668.1, forward strand.
AAGCAGCCTTACAACAGAGAGATGTGGGTGCTTGCTCTAGAGAGCGGAAGCTCACGTCAGTGCGATCTGTGTGTTTGGAAATGGCCAAGTGTGCTAATGGGATATGAGTAGAGCTCTGACAGCATCTGATCACCTCTACTATGGTGGCATTAGGCTGGACATGATCGATTGCCAAATTAACTATATAGGCAATTATTGCTGTAACAGATTAGAGAAAGAAGAGATCTGATCACAGAAGCATGTGCTCAGGTTCCCTTACTATACATTTCACAGGGATAGATTTGCCCCAGTTCATTGCCACCTGTGATTGAGTAAATCCACCTACTTCTGGGGTTTGGTGTAAAGAAGACACTTGCCCAGAGACATAAATCACATTCTACAATAATGCATTATCAGTGTAAAAGGAAAGGTGAATTTTGATCTCCATCTACTTTACTCCTATATATTTCTTAATTACATGAGTACTCAGGTGAGGAAATGGAGTGTTATTTACTGGTCCTTCCTGAACCTCAATAAACAACAATAATTAACATTTATTGAGTGCTATGTGCCAGCAACAAGTCTAAGTACTTTTCAAAAATGGTCTTATTGCATCTTTTCCACAGCCCTATGACATAGGTCCTTTTCACGCTTTTTAAATTGTGGAAACTGAGGCACAGAGAGGTTAACTGTCTTGTCCATGACCACACTGCTGTAATATGAAATGAGGATTTGAACCCAAAGTCAATCTAGTTATGAAGTCTATGCCTTTAACCACTAGATTAAAGACAACTGAAGTGAGAGCAAGAAGATTTCTAAAGGCTTCTGTAGCCAGAGGATAATGACTGTACCACAGAAGCCACAGGATAGGTTTTTTGAGTGAGGACCATGATGGAGATTAGAACTTACAGGATCAGTGAGACCTAAAGTAGGCTGAGATCACAATGAGAACCACAGGGTTTTAACTCAGCTGAGAGAACAAACCAGAATTTCGCTAGCCACACCTCAGTGAACACTAGTGTAAAGAAACTCACAGACCCAACCAGACCAGAAGTCTGTCACCTGGGACCAGAGAAGTCTGAGAGGTGAGTTGCAAGGATAATCAAAAGGTACCAACTTCTCTTCCTCCAATGCCTCAAGGTCACATAGGGACTCACCATTCCCAATAAACCCAGATTTCACATTGATTGGTTTACATTGTATCTCCAGTGTAACTATTCTGCTTTGGATTCACAGGGCTTCTCAAATCTGTGGATTGATGCCTTTCATCAGTTTTGGAATACATTCATGAAACAATGAATGATGGGGATACATTCTGAGAAACATGACCTTAGAAAACATTGTCTTTGTGTGAACAGCATAGAGCATACTTATACAAAACTAGATGGTATAACCTACTGCACACCTAGGCTATATGGTATAGCCTATTGCTGCTGGCTACAAACCTGTGCAGCATGTTACTGCACTGAATACTGTAAGCAACTGTAACACAATGGTAAGTATTTGTGTATCTAAACATAGAAAAGGTACAGTAAGAATATGGTATTACAATCTTTTCGGACCACCGTTGTATTTGTGGTCTGTTGTTTACTGAAACATTTTTATGTGGTACATGACTGTATTCTCAGTCATTATCTCCTCAAATATTTATTCCTCATTCTCACTCTCCTGCCCTTCTGGGACTCAAATTAAAATGTTTTAAGCTTTCTGTCATATAAATATTATCATTTATTATTAATTACTTTAAAAAATATTGTAATATTGAGGGATTTTCTTCCATTATAGCTTCTAGGTGATTGTGGTTTCTGTATCTGATATGCATTGGTTTCTTTATATTACTTTTGTGCCCTTCTACCTTGCTGAATTATTTTATTGTTTGTAATAGTTTTGCAGTTGATTCACCTAGGTCTTCATGTTATCTGAAAATAGTAAATAGCTCCATTGGTATATAAATGGATTCAGAAAATATGGTATACATACACAATGGATACTATTCAGTCATAAAAAATAATGAAATCATGTCATTTGCAGCAACATGGATGGAACTGGAGATTATGTTAAGTGAAATAAGTCAGGCACAGAAAGACAGATGCCATATGTCCTCACTCATACATGAGAACTAAAAAATAATTGGCCTCATGGAGATAGAGAACAGAATGACAGATACTGGAGGCTGGTAAGAGTGTTTGGGTGGTAGGAAGAATAAAGAGAGGTTGATTAGTGGGTGTAAACATACAGTTAGATAGAACAAATAAGCCCTGATATTCAATAGCAGAGTAGGGTGACTATAGTTAGCAACATTGCATAGTATTTTTCAAAGTAGCTAGAAAAGAGGACTTGAAATTTTACCAACATATAGAAATGATCCTCAGCGTGATAGATACCCCAAACACCCTGACTTAATCATTACACATTCTATGCATGTAACAAGTACTCGTGTGTATCCCGTAAATATGTAAAATATTTTGTATCGATTAAAAAATAGTAATAGCATTACCTCTTTCTTTCCAATTTCATACTTCCAATTTCATTTTTTCCTTTTTGCTAATTGCATTGACTGGTACCTCCTGCACAGTATGAAATGATGATAGTGGGGATCCCTGTCATGTTTCTGACATTGAAGGTAATGATCTCAGTTTGGGGGCAAAAAACCGAAAAAGTTTTATCTCAACATTTTAAGGATCTGTCTTTTCCTATCATACTGAGTTTTGTTTTCTTTTAAGTCAATAATGGTTGTTGACTTTTGCCAAATGCTTTTCAGCATTTATAGACAGGATCAATAGTTTATCTTCTAAAAACTATTAATTTGATGAATTATATTAAAAGATTTCCTAGGGCCAGGTGTGGTGGCTCACGCCTGTAATCCCAGCACTTTGGGAGGCTGAGGCGGGCAGATCACCTGAGGTCAGGAGTTTGACCTGGCCGACATGGTGAAACCCCGTCTCTACTAAGAGTAACAAAATTAGCTGAGTGTGGAGGCACACGCCTGTAATCCCACCTACTCGGGAGGCTAAGGCAGGAGAATCACTTGAACCCAGAGGTGGAGGTTGCAGTGAGTCGAGACTATGCCGTTGCTCTCCAGCCTGGGCAAAAAAGACCATCCCCCCATCAAAAAAAAAAAAAAAGAGATTTCCCAAACCATTTTTGCCATCCTGAACAAAATCTTACTTGGCCATAATATTACTTTAATATTTTTATGGATTATATTATCCAATATTTTATTCAGGATTATTGCACTGACATTTATAAGTGGATTTGATCTTTAATTTTACTTGTTTCTTTTTTTAAAAAAGAAAGTTTTTATTAACACAAGTTTTTCTTAATTCACATTTCAATTTTAATATTAAATAGTCCAAGATTTTTATTATGAACACTTTATTCCAGTTTAGTCCTCTTAAATTCATTTACTTGCTGTTCATTTATATTTAACATGTAAAAGCTATGAATTACCAGCTATTTTTTTAAAATGGTAACTAACTGCACTGGAAAATGAAAATTTATAAAATTGTACCATTAGATCAGAGTTTGAAAAACCAAAAGATAAGGATTTGTTAGGATTTGTTTAAAAATCTTTTATCATTAGGGCATTACACTTTTTTCAGAACAAGGATAATTTGCAGAAATTATACAAGGTAACTTTTTATCAAATATCAATATTTAGCAAAGTTTTATTTACCTGAAATGTTATTTCACTGGTAAAAACTACCTCCAGTTACCAAAAAAAAAAAAAAAAAAATCAGAAACCTTATTAAATTTAACCTGCTTTTATAAATGTCCTAAGAAGTCTTAAGCTAAACATATTTTAAGTAGAAAAATGATAATTTAAAAATAGTTCGTTATACTGTTTCTGTGGTTTATGTACATATATTAACTTATCTCTTTGATAGGAAACATGACTAGAAGTTCATTACATTAAGCACTGTAAAATAAAAGTGAGAGCTAATCATCTTCTAGCAAAAATACTTTGTATGCAACAATTGCAAATGTTAAATCTGTTATTTAGTGGTTGATTATTGCCTGCTATGAAATATTAAACAATGTATATTTACTGAATTGTTTTTCAGTTTGCAGCGGCCCTCTGAGATCCCAAACAAGGGGTTCCCATAAATAAAAGCTGCAGTGCAATTCACTTAGTTGTTAGTTTCAGGCCAATCCTCCCCTCCTCATTATACTCATTCTTCCCCACTGCCCCTAAACTCTGCAGTGGCACCATATTATTAAAAACAATAAGTACCTAGGGTTTATGCTTCAGAACAAGACATTATTTGAGTAATTTCAAATGATATACAGTTCCTTCACGTAAAAAAGATGTTTTGTGGTCACAATTGCTTGAAAAAGTAATAATATTCAAATGACCTGACATATCAGCCCTTAGCAATTATAAACCATGATTTTGACACATGGCAATTTTTAAGTCAGGCAAATGTTAAGTGCTAAAAGATGTGAATAGCTGTTCTGTTTAGGTTAGAGTGCTGCAAAACTCAGGTAATGACTATTTTTTCAGTTAGCATTACTAGTCCATGGTACAGCATACTAAATCACAAAGTACAAACCCAAGGAAGATAATACCTTTACGAAGTTACAAACTTTGGCAAATCAATACAGTACCTTTTTTTTTTTTTTTGGAGACGTAGTCTCTCTCTGTCGCCCAGGCTGGAGTGCAGTGGCGGGATCTCGGCTCACTGCAAGCTCCGCCTCCCACATTCATGCCATTCTCCTGCCTCAGCCCACTGAGTAGCTGGGACTACAGGCGCCTGCTACCACGCCCGGCTAATTTTTTTGTATTTTTGATGGAGACGGGGTTTCACCGTATTAGCCGGGATGGTCTGGATCTCCTGACCTCGTGATCCGCCCGTCTAGGCCTCCCAAAGTGCTGGAATTACAGGCGTGAGCCACCACACCCGGCCTACAGTACTCTTTAATATAATGAAACCATACTTTTGACTTGGCGCAATGGCTCATGCCTGTAATCCTAGCACTTTGGGAGGCCGAGGTGGACAGATCACCTGAGGCCAGGAGTTCGAGACGAGCCTGGCCGACATGGTTAAACTTCGTCTCTACTGAAAATACAAGAATTAGCCAGGAGTGGTGGTGCGTGCCTGTACTCCCAGCTACTTGGGAGGCTGAGGCACAAGAATCGCTTGAACCCGGGATAGGGAGGTTGCAGTGAGCTGTGATTGCTCCACTGCATTCCAGCTTGGGTGACAGAGCAAGACATTGTTTCAAAACGAAACAAAGCAAAACACAAAACCATACTTTTGTTGGAGTCATGTGTTACTTTAGTGATAATTTTCACTCTGAAAATATTTAAGTACCAAATCAAAACACTGGTTTTTAATGGTGGTTTATAGCAGAGCAAGTTATTTTACACAAAATATAGTTTAAAACTACACAATTTCTCCTTTTGAGTGAGTTCCCTTGTGCAAGCTGTTGAAGTGTACAGCAGCAGGGTAACGGGCATCTATAGGAAGTGACTCTGCTCTGTTCTGGGGTTGGTCCAAAGGCAGCTGGAGTTTCAGTGTATGAAAAGCTTTAAAATACTACCTTAAGGAGATTTAATGTCAACACCAATTTCCAAGGACTTCTTGTTAATTTTTCACATAAATAATGGCACCCTCAAAATCAGATAGTAATTTCAAACAACATTAATTTCAGATGATCCCTTTTATTTAGAAGACTTTCTGTTTTCATCAAAAGTCATATGGCCTTATATCAGCTTATCAAAAAAAAAAAAAAACTACCTAAAATATAGTTGTAATTTTAAAATGACAAATAAATATATAGTCAGCTTGGAGAGACCTGGGGTACCCGATGCTGTCTACCAACTTTCATGATCCCTCCTCGGCAAATGCTGCTGCTGCCATTGCTTCCTCCTGCTGAGGCTGTCAATTCTTCAATCTCTGCTTTTTTTCTTTTTTTTTTTTTGAGACGGAGTTTCACTCTTGTCACCCACGCTAGAGTGCAATGGCATGATCTCAGCTTACTGCAGGCTCCGCCTCTCAGATTCAAGCCATTCTCCTGCCTCAGCCTCCTGAGTAGCTGAGATTACAGGTGCCCACCACCATGTCCAGCTAATTTTTGTATTTTTTAGTAGAGACGGTTTCACCATGTTGGCTAGGCTGGTCTCAAACTCCTGACCTAAGGTTATCTGCCTGCCTTGGCCTTCCAAAGTGCTGGGATTACAGGCGTGAGTCACCGTGCCCAGCCCAGTCTCAGCATTTAATGTGTGCATTACCCATTCCACTGCTTCTTCACCTTTACTGGCACTTGAGGATGTTGTACTTGCCATCAGTCCTTCAAGGTAACTGCTGAGGCTAACCGCTTTCATGGTGATTATGGCTTCTTGAGTCAAAATAGTTCCTTCTGGGTCCTGAGGATATGGTTTTTATATGTCTCTCATCTACTGAAACCATATTTGTAAATGAAATATTAGTAGATTTAAGTTCCATTGCTTTCTCTACAGGATCAACAGAATGTTCTTGCACATATGTTTTGGTTCTTGCTGCACCAATAAGAGACTTCGCAATGGACAGCAGTCCCCACTCTGTGCTGAGAAGTCTATGGCTGTGCAACTTTCCAGAGGGATCTATATGTCGGTCCAACACATTAACTCCAGCCACACCTGGGTTCATAGGGTCTGGGTATTTCTACGTCGCAGCTGTTGTAACAGTTTCCCATGAGTGGTCAAAGATGTGCTCCGAAGTCCAGATCTTCATGGTGCCGGTGGCCTGAGCAATGTCTGGTGGCACCAGGGAACAATGAGGTGCAGAGTTTACACCTGCCCTGACTCACCTCCAGTACTCCAGCCAGCCCGCAGAACACAGGTGCCCTCGGGCCCAACACGAGGGACCTCCAGACACGCAGCCCAGTTGTATCTGTCTCATAAAGAGAATTTGGAGGTTTTGTAATGTAAATGTCGAGTTAACGGGTGCAGCACACCAACATGGTACATGTATACATATGTAACAAACCTGCACTTTGTGCACATGTATCCTAGAACCTAAAGTATAATAAAATAAAATAAAATAAACTATATCCAATAAAAAAAGAGAATATGGAAGTTTTGATATAGGAGTGCTGAGAAGGGAACAGCGTGGTCCCTTGAAATGATAGGGAAGGCGGAAAGAGAAGTGCTGGGTAGAGAAAGGCGGGTCCCTGGCTAGGGCTCCACCTCCACTGCACTCCAGCCTGGGCAACAGAGCAAAACTCCATCTCAAACAAAACAAAACAAAACAAAACAAAACATTGGAATTATTTGCCCTTTAATGCCTTTATCAAATTCATTTGTAACACTGTCTAGTCTTGTTGCCTTGATAGGGGTGTAACTCTTTGAAAGTTTTCTCTGTTTCTTCTATAAAAATCAGACTGTTTAGATTTTCCAACTCTTCTGGAGTCACTTTTGATAAATGTGGTGAATTTCTAGAAAGTTATTCATTTCTATCCAGGTTTTAAAATTCATTTACATAGATTTCAGCCATCTTAAAGGGTTCTTCTAATGTGGTTATTTCCCTTTTATCATTTTGTATTCCATGTATCTCCACTGTCTGTGTTGTTTTCTCAAAGTTTACTGTGCTATTTCTCAATGTTGAATGCTATGTGCCAAATTTTCTGGAAGCTGGAATTCTAAACCAATGTCTAGGTACAGACCCAGGTATATTTTAAAAGTTAGTTTATGATAAAAGTGACATTTTAAGTCAGCTGAAGAAATTTACCAAATTGTGTTAAGAGAAATACCTATTAATATATATTTGGGGAAAAAATAGACTCCATACCTAATAGCACTCACTGAAATAAACTCCAAATAAATTTAAAAGTTATTCCTGAAATGTATGTGAGAAGAAAACATAGTAGGGTATTTTTCTAACTTTGGAACAAGGAAATCATTTCTAAACAAGGCAAAAAAAAAAAAAAAAGCCATAAAAATAATTGTAGATCAGATCAATTAAAGTTTCAAAGCAGTAAAAGACATCATATGTAAAGTTAAGATACATTACAGGGAGAAAACTTTGCAAGATATTTAGAAAGCGAATAGTTAATAATCTAGCATACATTGAATTCTTACAAATTAATAAGGAAATGCCAAATAGCCTATTTAAAAAACAGACAAAGGATGGAAAGGAAAATTTACAGCACGCATACAGTTTTGCTATTACAGAGAATAAATAATATATAAACAGAGAATAAATAAAAAGATATCCAATTTACTGTCATCTGAAAAGTCCAGTTTTGCCTGTCAGAATGGTATCAACTAAAATAATTGAAAATATTAAATTTTTGAGCAGAAACAGATAGGAAATATAAAATATGGGAGTGAATCTGAAAGATCACTTTAGAAAAATGTATATACCCCTTCATTCAGCAATTACTCCATTCTAAAGAAATACTTACACAGCTTCACGAAGATGTATACAAGAACATTCATTATTGGTTATATAGAGAAATGATCAAACAATACATATTATATGCATAATATGAAATACTGATTGTCATTATAAGAAGGAGCTAGAGCTGACTACAGTGATGTGCAAAGCTCTGAAGACCTATTCTTAAATGAAAAGACAGGTTGAGTAATGATCTATATATTATTATCACATATGTAAAACAAATAGCAAAACTGTAGGTGTGGTGTATAGTGTATATGTATAAATGCATTTTTTAAAAAGACCAAAGGATGTTGTCTTAGTCCGTTTAGACTGCTATAACAAAATACCTCAGGCTAGGTAATTTAAAAGCAATAGAAATTTGTTGCTCACAGTTCTAGGCTGGGAAGTCCAAGATCAAGGAACCAAAGTGTTACGGGATCTCTGGGGTGTTGATTTCTCTGATCAGAAACCTCTGTGGCCACGACACCTTTGCCCAAGTTCTTGTCCTGCATCCAGACAAATGAAGGGGGAGAAGAGTTTTATTTAGTGATAGAACAGCTCAGAAGAGTGGGTAGCTCCTCTCTGTAGGCAGGTCATCCTGTTGAGTGTTCAGCTCTCAGCAGAGAGGAGGTCCTGGAGAGAGTGGTTCCTCCCTGCAAGCAAGTCATGCAGATGTCTCTGCAGGTCTCTGAAGCTCTCAGCAGACAGAGTAGCTCCTCTCTGCTAGCAGGTCATCTCTGCAGCTCTCAGTGGAGAGGGTACTCCTGTCTGCAGCTGATCAGCCTGTCTCTCTGCACTCTTCGTCCCCGGGCCATCCTCTGCCCTACTCTGGCTGAGCCCAGGGCTTTTATGACCTCAGAGGGGAGGAAGTGTGTGCTGACTGGTCCATGGGCGGCCATGAACGGGCTGGAAGAGGCACCTGAGTCCCCACTCTGGTGGGAGAAACTGGCAGCCCAGTCCCCAGCCTTCAGGCCCTCCACCTCCTGAGGGTGGGGCCTTATTGGGAACACCAGCCCTTCTGTCTAGGGCTCATGTCTGCCTCCTGCTGCCATTCATGGCCCCAGGGCTTGGCTCCAACCGGACTCCGAGATTGGAGAGGGTGCTGGGGGCCAAGAGAAGCCAGACAGTGGGAGCAGACACCCCTGAGCCTGCAGGGACGGGGGCAAAGGGGGCCTTCCTGGGGTGCCCAAGGGCTCTCAAGGGTGCAGGGTGCAGAGATCCCCACGTCCTGCACTTGGGAGGGCAGCAGCAGCTGCACCTGGGAGCTTCCGCCCCGCCAACTTGGAAGGGACAGGGCTCCTGCTTGTCCCCTGCTCCTGTCGACTTCCTGAAGCCAGAGGCCCAGGTCTGCAGCCGCACTTGGGAGGGCAGATCCTACCTGTTCCCAGCTCCCCCAAAAGCACAGGGAGGCTCGGATCCACAGTTGCAGTTTGGGCTACTGTAGCCCCGGTCGGGGCTCCTGCCTGCTCTATAGAGCGGGAGGCCTGGATCTGCAGCTGTGGTTTGGGCAGCTGCAGCAGCACGGGGAGCTCCCATCCCAACTCAGAAGGGGCGGGGCTCCCATTCACTTCATGAAGTGTGGGGTCCCAGCTGCTCTTCCCTGCTGCAGCCGGCATGATAGCAGCAGCTACTGCCTTAAAAAGGATTCAGTGTCTGTGAGGGCCTGTTCCTCATGAGTAGCACCTTCTTGCTGTGTCTTCACAGAAGGGGCAAACAGGTTCCCTCAAGTCTTCTTTATAAGGGCACTAGTCCCATCTCCCAAAGGCCTTATCTTCTAATACCTTGGTGATTAGGTTTCAACATATTAATTTTGGGGTATACAAACATTTAGACCATAGCAGATGTTTGGCAAAATGTAGACATTCGCCCCTCTAGGTAGATAAGGCAGTGTGGGAAGAATGAAGATATTCACATTTTTGTATATATATTTCTTGCACTTTATATTGTTTAAATAATTTACAGTAAGAATACATTAAATATGACTAGTATCTTTTTTTAAAGGCAGTAAATATAAACAAAAAATACAAGTGATGGTATGAAGCTGCCAACAGGGTTGTTGAGCCTCTGACTCCAGTTCCTCTGCCATACTACTTGACAAAAGACAACTAGAGAGGATATAAATATATATACAGGGCAGGTTTGGTGAGGACCAATTACATATGACTCATTGTCATTCAACCAGGAGACACTTCCATGTTTCAGTGAAACACTTTGTAGTACAAAACAAGTCCTTCAGTAAGAAACAGATGTATTTAAATCCTCTCTGTCTGTATCTCACATACATATGCACACAAAGACACATATTTATTTACTCCCCAGGTGTTTGTTGACTATGAACCTAATTATAATGCTGTCATAAGTGTGAAGTGGTAACACTTTCTCATCACCCTGTATAGGTAAAAATATGCATTTGATCAAACTTGCTGGGTCACCATGCCATGTTAATACAGCATGGGTCTGCTGCTATTGGTGATGATGGATGATTTTAGAAAATTTAAGATGAGCTGTTCTTCCTCACCCCACACCCATCTCAGGCTTCAACTGCTTATGCAGAGCTGACGGAAGCAGGTGTTAGGGTGAGAGAGAGTTTAGGAAGGATCTGTACAAAGGTACATGTAGTATAGCCATCCCACTTTAGCTGTAGAAAAGAACTAGTCTAGATCAATGTTTATGAATTCATTTTTTGGGAGGTAATGGGTTGCCACGAGAAGGAAATAGAACATAGGGTCAACAGATTTTACAGGGGTGTTTGTAGCTTCTATAGAAATAGCAGTGGTAGTGACATCAAAAAGAGGCAAAAATTAAGAGCAGCTTGAAAAGCAGGATCTGAGAAAATGGCAGCAGAGGTTGGGTCAGTTACCTCAAGTTAAAAGAAAAGAAACTGGTTTAAGAAAATGTGGGTGTATGATCCAGAGAAAAGATAATGAAGCACTTCAGGGTTGAAGTGGGAGCCAAACAAAGACTTTTGCAGGCCTTAAGCACTGAAACAGATTAGGAGGTGCTCCAACATTCTTCCCATATGAAATTCCTAATAAAAAATAATAATAATGCAAAGCCAAGTAAAATATAGAAATCAGCAAAGCTTTAACAAATATTTTGAAAAGTATATTGCCTTACTTTTTCTAGTATATCAAGCATTTTCTCAGGCTATCTACTGGGTCATCTGTAAGACTAGCTTCAACTGTGAGGCTGAGGCTGGGTACCAGCCTGAGAAGACTCTTGTCCTCAGGAACAAGAACACTGAGAGTCCACCTAGCTGGCTTGAGGCCTAAAGAAGGGAACTTAACTTAAAGGATGGTAAAACTATACTAGGCCACTTAAGGTAGGGGTGGGATAGGTATTGGGTAATTTTGGAGAACAAACATGAAGAAGCCGAGAGAACAGTTGGTGAGAACTATTCTGTTCACTAGTGGAAATATGAAGTGGCCATAACCAAAGGGAATCTCAAATCTGCCATGAAAGGTGCTGAGATCGCCTCTCCATAATTATGAAAGAGGTTAAATAAGTCATCTCTAATGAGGGACGTCATCTGGTTCCAAAATCTGTGCTTTATATCTCCATTTTATTTGGATCTCCATCCTACCTTTAATTGCTTTCTTCTGCAGGTCTTCAGGAGGCTCCAAGACCAGGAGGCATATAAGCAAAATGGAACATAGACACTAGAATCAACTTTCCTGTGTTAGTAAGCTCAGTAGCATCCTCATACCATGTGACTTTCCAACAGCTGCTGCCCTATCCTCAGAGCCTCTGCCCAGCATGGACTGGGGCACTCAGAATGGTATCCCTTGATATAATGCATATACAATGGCACTATCAACTCCTTGTGCCTAAACATTTCTGTTTTCAGAGTCTCAAAACTGTTTCCACAGTATTGAACTCCCAGTTTTCTAAACCCCAACATGTTTCTTTCTTGATCACGAATCATCTTTTCAGATGACAGCATCCTGGCTTGAATCCAGGGATAAAAACCATTGAAGTCAAATTAAAACATACTTTTATGATGACAAATTTGTTAAAGTTAATAATTCAACTCACTGCTTGCTTGTATTTGTAACTTCAAAAAATTATTTTTGGGGCTTTAAAATTCATTACTCTCACATAAGTTATATTTTAATGGAATTGATCTGATGAATTTTAGCTCTGAAGCAAGCCACATCTTTGCACTGGGACAGTCCTGTTCCCTAAACACAAGTGGATTATTCCATTCTCAAGTGGGTTCTATTTCTGAAAATGCACCTTATCTTTGTAAGATGGTCATGCATTGCTTGAACTTCAGAGAGTAAAAGCCATTCTGTCATCACTTTCATTCAACTATATTGGATGTTCAAAAAGAACATTTAATTACAGAAAAAGACTTAATAATCTTGTTTCTTTGAGGTCAAAATTTCAAGGTAGTCCTTATCAAAGAAATATACTTTTGAAGTAATCTGCTTTTACACTCCAACTAGAGGTAAGATAAACTAACTTAATTCTGGCAAGTAAGGTGGAAAAATTGAAGTATTTCCATTTACCAGTTATGCATTTTTAGAAGTTTGCTATTTTTCTGTGGTATTAGACATGCAAAGGTAGCAAGCCTCCCTCTGCCTCTACCTTGGTTTGGTTTATATGTACCAGATAATCTCAAAGGAGTTATAGTGGGTCCATGTGATATGAAATGAACCATGTCTAACAGGCCTAAGATATGCAGGGTGAAATGGGCCTGACCAGAGAAGTCTGGACTAGAAAACTAAGATGACATACTATTGGGAAAAACTCCAAGTTCACAAGCTATGGATGGGTCATTCTATGGGAAGACAAATGGTGAGCTTCCTAACATACTGTAATGTATTCAGTGGGTGCAGGTAATTGCATTATTTATACTCTTCCATTCACAGCACATCATCATCAATGATCTCTGGACCTCGTCTTCCTTTATCTTTTATTTCATTCATTCAACACATACTTATGAAATATTAATATATGCCACATGCCAAGTATTGTTTTAGGAAGGAGGGATACAACATTGAATAAAACAAAGATCTTTGCTCTTAGGGAGTTTACATTCCATCAGGGTCATACAGACAATCAATAACATAATGAATAAGTAAATTATATAGCATGTTAGAAAATGATGTGTGCTATGGAAAATCTGATAAATTCCTTCCTAATTAAGATGCAAACAAATGCAGATTTAAAAAATCAGAATGTTGGAGAATCAGGAATCATACCTTTCAACTGGAACCACATTTAAAAAGCTACTTCATTCTTAACTCACATTAAAAAAGTTACTTCATTCTTAAGCCCCAGGGCAAAACATACATAAAAGAGAACACATGAGGACAAAGATAGAAACTTGGAAAGACATGCTCTGTTTCAGCAATTCTTAGAGTTCCAAAATATTTTAACAGTACACTTAAGTAAGCCCTTGGATAATTTTAGAGGGACATTGCTTAATCATTGACTACGGTTACTGTCTTTTATACCATAATGTAATTTTTTCTCTTCAAATTGAAGTCAATTTTAACCAGATCTTAAGTTTAAATTGTAGACCACTCCAAGCACAGAAAGGCCCATTTCAACTGTTGTTAAATGCAACACTGACAGAAATGCAGACAGGAAAGCCCTTTTGCTCACACCCTATAGTCTATTTAATGAAGTGCACTCCCTGACCCTAGCAAACCCGGTAACCAGCATTCATGCCACAGTCCTATCTTATCTGTTTTCCCCATTAGCTGCAAAGCCCTTGAAAGCAGGAACTAGGTTTTATTTTTTGAATTCTTGAACTCTAGCTCAGTGCCTAGCATATAATAATTAATTTAGAAATATTTAAAGAATGAGTAAATGAATGTTCTATAATTCTATGAGTGATAGAATTGAAGGGGTTGATAAGGAGTTGGAATTTCTTATTTAAATAGAAACATAATTTATATGGCCTCCACATTTCAGATCTGAAAATCTCTGGTTTTTAATGGTAATTTTTTTGCTCTCTAGAGTCCATGACTGCCTTGTCTCTTCTGCTCAGCTGCAGAGAGTGATGAGGAACTTTGCTCCTTAGTGCAGCTAAAACTGGGTTCTTGTCACATGAACAGGAAGAATTAAGAACACGGACACATTGAAGGGTGAGGGGAATGAAATTTATTGGGTGAAAAGGAAAAAGAAGAAAAAAGCTTCCAGCAAAGCGAGACAGGATCCTGCTAACAAGGCCTCCCACCTCATCGATTGATTCCAGGCCACACACAGGAACTGAAGAGGCTAGGCTCCTCACCCCGTACAGGGCATGAACTTGCCCTGGCTCCACCCATTCTCCCAGTGTGTAAGCAGGTCAGAGATTCTCCAGGGACCCTCTCCCTTATCTGCCTCCTGTATCTATCAACAGGAAAGACCTGCATCCTCAACATTTAACCCTACCTAGTTACTGACTCAAACTGAACTCATACTGGAATCCCATTTTCATCAGCATGTGTGTTTGTTTTGTAAACAAAAAATAAAATCTTAATTCCTCCAACCAACTGAACAAACCCCCTCTTGGCCAATGAGATCCTGTAGAAACCTGAAAACCTGAATCCCAGGCCATGACTGGAAGGGAGGCTAGACAAACCTCATTATACACAACTGACCAGCACTAACATTAAAATAGAAATCAAAAGACTGAAAAAGCAGACTGTACCAAATTCCATCCTGTCTTTAGTATAGCATCACATGAAAGATAGCAGATCTTGAAGGAAATAAAAATATTTTACTCCATAATATATTTGACATATTTTGTTATGGCACTGCAAAGTCATCTTTTGTGGGGAAAATTTGCATTTATAGTGAGCCTCCATTAATGCCGCCAGGTATTTCCTGGATCTAGTAGAGATTAAGAGTCTGACACCTTTTTTTTTTTTTTTTTTGAGATGGAGTCTTGCTCTGTCACCCAGCCTGGAATGCACTCAGCTCACTGCAGCCTCTGCCTCCTGGATTCAAGCGATTCCATGCCTCAGCCTCCTGAGTAGCTGGGATTACAGTTGCCCACCACCATGCCTGGCTAATTTTTGCATTTTATTAGAAATGGGGTTTCACCATGTTGACCAGGTTGGCCTTGAACTCCTGACTTTTTGATCTGCTTGCCTCAGCCTCCCAAAGTGCTGGGATTACAGGTGTGAGCCACCACGCCCCTCCGTGTTTGACACCTTTTAAGGTCCAAAAAGAAACATTTACCATTTATTCTCTCTGAGGGCTGCTACCTGGAGGCTTCAGCTACATAACAAGAACCTTGGTTTCCACAACCCCTCTCATCTTAACTCAAGCATTTCTTTCTACGGACTACAAGTCTTTAGACAAAGCATAACTCTCTCAATCGATTGCTACTCAGAAAAATCTTTGAATCCACTTATGACCTGTAAGCACACCTCCCACCCTACTTCAAGATGCTCCACCTTTCTGGGCCAAACCAATGTATACCTGAGGTGTGTTGATTTATGTCTTTGCCTGTAACTTTTGTCTCCCTAAAATAGGTAAAGCCAAACTGTAAGTCAACCACCTCGGGCACACTTGAGACTGTTCCCCAGGCCATGGTCACTCAGATTGGCTCAGAGTAAGCCTCTTCTAAATACTTCAGAGTTTGAGATTTTTTTCACCAACAGTATGTTGAAGTGGAATGGAATGGAGGGAAGTGAGGGTGTTAAGGGAAGATGCAAAATTAACCTAGATGCTCTCATCTGATACTATTAGAGTGAACTATGGTTATCTATTCAAGATATTGTCTGCTTGATTCATATAGCTGAACTTCTGCCTTACAGTCTATAGAAGGTGCTATGGTGTGCCACCCAAATCCTCCATTCAGGAAAGCCATCAACCAAAGGGAACTGCCCTGCCCAAGATTACAGCCTTTCTTTGGGGGTAGCCCACACTAGATCAGTGTGGTAGCAAAAGCCCAAGTCCCCCTTGCCTCATTTGGATATCTTTGAACAACTATTCAAGTTTCAGGGCTCTATGAAATGAATGAGATTTCAATTATGGGATTGAGTGAGACCTCTGTTACAAAGGCATTACAACTTCACATTTCCTTCCGCTGAATCATCCTTTCCTCATATCCTTGTAAGCACTGCTCCCAAAAGCACTCTCCAATAAACTTCCTCCGTGCAAAATTTCATCTCAGTTTATTTTCTTGGAAACTTGTCCTATAACAAAAGAGTGTTACCCACACTCCAATGCTCCACCTGAATCTAGAGGTTGCTTCAAATCTTAACCAACATGGCTGATGATAATAATCTCTGTGAAGACCATCCCTGTCCTCTCCCACAAATAGTTGGCTCTGTTACAGGAGGCAGCTAGTCAGACATGAGCAGGGCAGGAGAGCCTTCCCCGCCTACCCCCAACCACCACTAGCAATGTCAGGCAACAATCACGTGATGGTCAGACAGTTGTTAAACTGTCTCTCTAAAATAATAATTGAATGCAGCCAGCAGCAGGGAAAGGCAGTCTCCCATTAGATAGAAAAATACCCTGAAACTGTTGATCAGCAGCTTTCCAATAAGGTCTCAGGAGTTGGGTGGGTGGGATTAAGTATGTGTACTAAGAGGCAAAATGGTGGAGTTTAACTGGTGTATGAGTTTATAGGAACACTCGACTGGAAAGGGAAAAACGCATCAAGTGAGCATGTGTACAACTTCAGTAAACGCGCTCCGAATGCAGCCCCTCCCAGTGGCTGTCAAGCCACTGCGCATGCGGACAGCCCACCCCAAGGGAAGCATCAAGGGAGAAGGGATTCAATCCCCTGGAAGCATGCCAACGTATAAAACCCCCAAGTCAAAAGTCAAACAGTGCACTTCTTGGTCCTCTTCTAAGTGTACTTTACTTCCTTCTATTCCTGCTCTCAACTTTTTAATAAACTCATTCCTGCTCTAAAACTTGCCTCAGTGTCTCTTCTGCCATATTCCCCTCAGTCGAATTCTTTCTTCTGAAGAGGCAAGGATTGAGGTTGCTGCAGACCTGTATGGATTCACCACCGCTAACAGATCCTATATCCCATACTCTTAGTAAATGGCATGATAAACCATTTTTTAAATAATACCAGTTTAGAAGATTCTACTTGCCTAGAAACTCCACCACTGCACCCCATTTAGTAACAGAACTGGCCAAAACACCATTTAGACACTGATTTGGGCTTCTGGTTACCAGTTTGGGATTTGACCAGCATTCTCGATTAACACAAATTATTGGACTTCACATTATTATTGGATCAGCATTTCTCACTATCTGCCTCCTCTGCCAATTAAAATTCCACTTTACATCCAACCACCAATTTGGCTTTGAAGCTGCCAAGCTATAAGTGAATTTATAGCTATTACTTGGCTCATTTCAAGATTGTTTTTCCTTTCCTAATGACTATATATACATTGCTTGGCTGAACCAACAAGGATAGTAAATTCATCCTTCTCTACTACTTTGCATTGATATGCATTCATATACAATATAATATTTTGATATAACTCAGTATCTCTAATCTTCTTCACATAGAATATTTCCCAGAAAAGCTCTAGAGAGCTCTCACTCTGTCCTTTATGATGTGAAATATGTATTTTGGCATAGATAAATATATAAGAATAAGAGATCTAAGATATTAGGATTTTCACATATATGAATTATGCTTGGTAAATAAAATGTCAAGTTAAATCCTTTGACTCACTTCCAGTTTTAGAGGCTTAGGAAACAAGACAACAAAGATAACATGTAAAATAATAATTGTCACCACACTGTTTTATGTTAATAACTTTTTTAAAAAACAAAGAGAATAATTTGTAGAGACTCCATTAATAGAGGATTGGATAAATATATTATGATACACTGATAAAAGTATGATAATTTGTAGAGACTCCATCAATAGAAGAAATTATGATACATTGGTAAAAGTATGCAATCATGAAAATGATGGTATAAAAGTACATTTATTTATATGGAAAGAGGTTCGTATCATAAAGCTGAATTTAAAAATCAGTTTATTAAACAATATGAAAGATATGATTCGTTTATATGAGATATATTTGACATGGACATATAAGGAGATAGCTAGAAAGAAGATCGTCACCATATTACCGGTGATTTTCTCCTAATGGTAGAATTTAGAATGACATTTTCAGAGTTGCTTGAATTTTTATGATATATATTCAAGAACAAAATTACTTTATTTTGAACTTTTTCTCCCAATAATCTGCCATTTTCCCATTCTCCCATCCCTTTTTTACATATTCTACCCTTCTGCCATTTTTCCATTCTCCCATCCCTTTTTCTACATATTCTCTGAAGAAGAGGATCCAAGCTCCTGTTGATAGAAGTATTATTCACAATAGTCAAAAGGTGGAAGGAACCCAAGTGTTGATCAATAACTAAATAAAAATATGAAATATGCACACAACAGAATATTATTCAGCCTTAAAAAGGAAGGAAATTCTGACTTACACTACAACATGAATAAACCTTGAGGATAGCATGCTAAGTGAAATAAGCCAGTCACAAGTAGTCAAATGCTGTATGGTTACTTATCTGAGGTACATAGAGTTGTCAGAAAGTAAAGAGACAGGAAGTAACATGGTTCCCTGTGGCTGGGTGGTGGGGTTATTATTTAACTGGTATAGAGTTTCTGTTTTGCAAGATAGAGTTTTAGAGGTAGATGGAGGTGATGGTTGCACAATGCGAATGAATTTAATGCCACTGAACTGTACACTTAAAAATGTTTGAAATGGTAAATTTTATGTTACATGAATTTTATCACAATTAAAAAATAATGAAAGAAGTTTAACAGAAAAAGAAGAAGATTTGACTTTTCTCATGCGATCTCACTGGAATATCCAAACACTCTTGGAACACCATTCTTCCAGGGGAGTGGAGGAGAGAGGATGGTAACCTGACGTGTGCCTCACAGAGGAAACATTTGTGGTATTCTTTTCAGCTCCCAGAGGAGGTAGGAACAATGGTAGCTTTGTTAAGCACGTGAAGGGCAGAAGAACCACAGGGAAGAAGGGGAAAAGGCAAAAATTAATGCAGAAAAATAAAAGGGTATGTTAATTCAAGCACACAGGATACCTGCCTCCTATGTTTCTCTTGTACTAGTAAAGAAGTATAAACACCTCTCATCCACAAAAGACAGAAGATGATGATAGCTCAGAGAAATACTCCCTGATAAATCCTGTTATAATAATCACTCCCCAGTTCGAATTAACACAGGATGATGACCAAACCTAACAGATTTACAGCTACTCTGTAAAGATTTTGTGATGATGATGTCCTTGGGGTTTATGATGAATGGAGCAAGTGTTATGTTTAAGGAGACTGGTCAAAATATGGAGCATAAATAGGGTTCTTTGTGGTAAAAGGAGATGAACCAAACACTGGACTTAACTATTAGAAAAATTCACTTGGCTTCCAATGCTGAGATGCTGGTGGGATGCCCTGGCAGCAAAGGAGGTGGCATAAACTAAACCTGGTCTTCTAGTGAGGAGGTCTGCTTGCTAAGCAGAGCCCAACTCATGAAAATGCCACCTTCTTTTACCCATGCTCCTGCGAGAATCATCCAAATGATTTTTCTAGGTCTTCTTCCCTTCTGCTGCTTCCAAAGCAAAAATCTGTTCTGACCTGACCCTCAAGTACAGTTTGAACCTGCTGACCCTGAGTGATTCTAATTTCCCTGAACGGTTGGTGCTTCTTGTGAGCTGGACCAGCAGAGAGAACCATTATATAATTTTGCCTTTCTTTAGTATTGCAGTGTGATAGGCACACTGGGCTGGGATATATCATGTGTCTTTAGAGCAGAGGAGACTCTAACTGCTAATGAAGAGGTTTTAGAGGTAAATACAACAGTATTTTTTGGGAAGGAATGTCATCTGCCCAGGTGGTATTGAAAGTCAAGACGTTTGGGGTGTGAATGGCCAAAAGTTCCTTTCTTTGGACTCTAGGTAGGGGTAAGAGAAAACTAAAGAGGAATTTGGGGATGGGTCAACTAGAAAGCCTCTGACATAATATCTTAGTATTTTGAAGATTTGAGAGAATTCTGACTGGTTGGTGAAACTCAGCTAATGTTTTTCACTACAGATCTCATGCTTTGCTAACAACAGATTCTAGACAGGTCCAGATATTTAAGAGCCACCACCAAACAAACTGGAATATTCAGAATTAAACTTAAACTAACTCGCTATCTAAGTTACTCACTGAGAATACCAAGTGGAGAAAGCTAACAAATTAATGATATAAATTTATTAAACTTCTGTCTTTGTCTCTTAATTCTACTACATTTTTTTTGTACCCTTTCTATAAAACTTCAACTCGGTCTCTGCTTCAGATTCTAGCACTAACTCACGGCTTGTGCAAGAATCCAGCAGGTAGCTCAGTTGCTACTTCTCTTTTTAACAAACATTAAAGTCATTGCTTGCCTTTTCCAAATCAAAGGGATTCTCTGCCATATCTGGCTGAGGAGTATTTCTCTCATAAAAAAATACTTTGTGTATAGGTATTTATTAGCTCTATGACTTTAATTCACATCTGAAGGGATTTGGCCAATTCATCTTATTCATTATGTTTGGTTTGGAATGTTTCATTACAACTGATTGCCAACTCTGTCTTTTGTTAACTGTTCCTATCAACATCTATTTTCTTCAGATACAATTTCCCATCAGCGTACAGAGAGTGATTAGATAACATTTAAATAGATTCACATACTTCGAGAGAAGAGAGTCTGCTAGAGCCAGGCACTGTTGGAGAGGTCAAAGGCAAAGTTTCTTGTCCTTGCTCAATGTGTACCCAGACATGCAAACAGCAACAACAGCCCAAGGCAGAGGGTGATAAAGGTCACTGGGCTAAATGGAGGAGGGGATCACAATCACTGCAGGAATCAGAAAAGGCTTAAGGCAAGAAGTGAACTGGAGCTACACCCTCGAGGATGGAGAGGAGAGATGGAGAGAAGGGAATTCTGACTGCAGAAAAGCGTAAGCCAAAGAGAGCAGGTAGAAACTAGGGAGCATCCAGGTACAAGTAACAGTCCAGTCTGGCCAGAATGCAGCATATTTGTGGGGAAAATGTCAGGAAAGGAAGGAAAGAGAGGTTAAGGTTGCAGATTAACCATAAATGGGTTCTGAAGACACCATCAGTGAACTCTCAATTGAAGTGATTTTGGGAAGAGAATACTGAAATGTAAATGTGACAATCACTTGCTTCATACCATATTAGGCGATTGGCAACTTAGGGTCAGAAATTAGCAGCTCCTATCCAAGCACTGAGCAGAGAAGAAAGTGGTTCTTCACACTGCTGCAAGCATCTGTTGCCCTGAGGTTCATGCCTCTATTGTGGAGACAAAGCCCCAGGCTCCTAATTGCCTCTGATCATAAAACCATTGCCCCTTGTTCTAACTCTGTGGTCACCAAACAATCTTACCATGTCACTTTTACAGTGTTTATTCATTGTAAAATAAAACCCAAACTCTATAGCAAGGTATATGAGGCCACACACACAGATCCAAAGGCAGCCTCCTTGTCCATTCTTACCTCTTTAATCCCTACCCACAATTAACTGCAGCAGAGATGAAGGAGGCTAAATCTTAGAATTGATCTGGCTCTGGGCTTGGGGCTGAGACAATCCCGCTGAGATGGGGTTGACTTGAGGGTTACAGAGCACAGAGCCAAGGGAATGCCAAATACAGCACTGGAAGTAAAGTCAGAATCTAAATGCAACCAATGTGTCTAGCCACAAGGCTGCACAGCGAAACAGAAGCCAAACATGGAAACTGGAGTTACCCAGGCAGACAAGCTTACTTAATATTGTGTGTAGGAGGTAGACCCTGGAGAAATTCCAAGGTTCTGGAGCATTTTCCCAGAGACTACTTTACATGGTTATCTAAGGTTTGGGGATAATAATATATCAAAACAGCTCATAGAGACATGAGGTTCCAATGAATTAATGTCTGACATCACTTATGAATGAGGAGAAAACTACTAATGGAAAGTGATTACCTTCCAGGAATCTTTATCTTTGTATTTCCCTCTCTCTATCATGCACAACTTCTCCCCTCAGCCCCTTGTCAAGCTCCTCTTTTACCCTTCCAAACCAGACTTAAATATAATGTTCCTTTGAAGCTTTGCCTGATTCTCCCTGGCAGAAAGATGTTTCCTCCTCTGAGTTCACAAAGTGCTTTGTACATAATCTTATAGCCAAAGAGACCAGCTTTTCCAAGCCAGAAATTGGTGCATATATTTTGGAAAGTATGGGGGACAGTATTTTAAATGGATACTGTTTAGGAAAATCAGGTTCATGAGCTTACCATATTTATTGCATTCTGTCATAACCTATAGTGCCTTGGTTTCATGTGCTTCTGCCTGACTTAATTTCATGTTTCTGAAGAAAAGGAACTATATTCATTTACCATTGTAGCTGTTCTCACATTAGCAACATGCTTGACAGATGATAGCTCCTTGGTTTGTCGGTCAATAAATATTTATGGAACAAATAATCTGTTTTTAAAATATATACAAAAATATCACAGCATTCCATGTCTTCGTTTGTGTTTAATACTATAGTCTATAAAATAAAACTTCTTTTTAACTAAAAATAATAACTTTTAATATCTATTTTATCACACAGGTGTTTTAAGCCATTTTGTTTTCAAACTCCAATCACCAAGCGTGAATTATTTTATTTTTTCCTTAATAAGAATCAAAGCATGCAAACAACGACACCCTTGTATCTACCTCTGCCTTTAAAAAAAAGTGTTAACCTCTGCTAATCAGCAAAGTTACCTTTCAGGAGGCAGAGCTGGGATGGGAGAAGAAACTAAGATAAATTGGCCAAATTATGTTAGAGGTTAACCAAGGTCAGAGCTCTAGAAATGGATCTCAGCGTGAGTTGCAACTCCAAGAAGCAAGAGAGGAAAACAAACAGTAGGGGTTGTCAGCAGGATGAGGGTGAGAAGTAGGATCTGGTTGGATGAGAGAACCTGGCTGAGGGAGATGATTCAGAAATTAATGCCATGCCCCCAGTGGTGTGCGGAATGCCCCCGCTTTTGAGGTGCTTAGTGTGTGGTGAGGGAAAGGGAGTGTATGACATAAAGCACCTCTGCAGGGTGGGACCCGGTGAACCTGGCATCGTCTTTAGGGTGTTCCTCTCCTTCATAGAGCCTAAAGGATGCACCAAGCTGTGCATCGGTAACTATTGCTCTGCTGTCTCCATTGTTAGAGGCCATTTTGGGCTACTGTCCTTTTGGCATTTCTTTAATGATATCAGGAATCACGTTCTGGGATACCATTGTATTGGTTTGAATACTAGTTCGCAGCTAAAACAAAGAATAGAAAAAAAAAAAGTAGTTAAAATGAGAAAGAGGTTTCTTTCTCTCTCAGGAACAGTCTGAGAGTGAGCAGCCCAGTCTGGACATGGAGAGCCCATGGTGGCAAGGACCCAGGCTATTTCGATCTTTGTTGCTCTTCCTCCTCGACATATAGCTTCTATCTCATGGTCAAAGGTGGCTGCTCTAGTTCCCTGCCCTGAATTCACATTCGACCTTCAGGAACATGAGAAGGAAAAGAGAGTGTATGCCTCTTTCCTTCTTTCTTTCCTTCTTCCCTTCGTCCCTTCTTCCCTTCCTTCCTTCCTTCCATCCTTCCTTCCTTCCTTCCTTCCTTCCTTCCTTCCTTCCTTCCTTCCTTCCTTCCTTCCTTCCTTCCTTCCTTCCCTCTTTCCCTCCTTCCTTCTTTCCCTCTTTCTCTCTTTCTTTCTTCTTTATGTACAGAAAACTCGATAGTGTACATTTTACTCAGTTTGGTAGCAAGTTCTTCAGCCTTTGCCTTTTCAAGCTTGGCAACGCAAGCCACAGACTTGGGACCCAGGACTTTGCCTCCCCAGTGACAGTGGACCTCATCATATCAGTCATTGTAATTGGTCTGGATAGCTTCCACCAGTTTAACCAAAGCTCCTTTGTCTTCTGAGTTAACTTGTGTGAAGGCGATCATAGTGCAGGTCTTCCTGTGGACTACATGTGTCAGTCTTGCCTTCCTCTGGATAATGCAGTAAGGAAAACCCGTTTTGTGATACAGGGCAGGCAGAAAGACAACCAGCTTGATGGGATCCACGTCGTCTGCAGTCACTACCAGGTGATTATGCTCCTTTCATTTTAAGGGCAAAACTTAGAGGTTACACACATGACTTCTACTCACCCATTGGTCAGAATCCAGTCACATACTCTGCTCACTTTCAGAAAGACTGGGAAATGGGGTCTTAAGCAGAGGGGCCACAGAAAGTGAGAACAGATAACAGAGGGACTTTTCTCTGTCACAGAAGCATTCAAGCTCTCTGCTGTGTATAATATTGCCCTTTTCTACCCAGAGCTAAAGGCGCTTTAGAGAATGAGGAAAGAAACCAGAGGTCTGGCCTAGGGAAGGCTGAGCATTTCATGAGTATATACCATAGACCAGTAATAAAGAGAGGTCAATGAATGTGGCAAAAGGCTGGATTAGACAAAATAAGAAAGATTGGTTCACCACACAGATTCTTAGCTCAAAAACTGCTTTTAAATTTTACAAACATCCAATAGGGATAGTATCTAACCTTAGAATCATCTTTTCTTTAGTCCATATTTTGCTGAAGACCATCTCATGAAAGTGATCCATCTCCATGGAACATAAACGGATAGGTACTACTCTAATTATTTAACTGCAGTCCTTTGTTTTTGCTGGGGTCCAGGCCTTATTTCTGCTTTTTCCAATATTTGCATTCAGAACTGCTTACCTGATCCCTGTGTACCTGTTCTGCTTCACATACTCAGAAGCTCTGCTTTATTGTCTGACCAACTCATCCTCACCCTTCTCATCTCCATCCCACTCCCTCCTCCATCACCTCCTTGGAATTCTTAAAATTTCCTGGACCAAGAATTTTTTTTATGCCCTTGTGTGAATTTGGTCAGTGGGTATTGGCCCTCTCTCTCAGGCCATTGTTCCTGTTCACTTTTGCCCACGCTCCTTAAGGTAGAACTCAGAAATACACATGTGGGCTTCTAATGCAAAATATATATATATACACTTTATATATATTTTTTATAAATATTTATATACATGCTTTATGTGTAAAGCATATATAGAAAGTCTATATATAAATATACAGTATATATATAAAGTATATATGTATTGTATATGCACACACACACACACATACGTATTAGGCCAGTTCTGTACCTGAAAAAGTGAGCAAGCAATTGGAGCAGGAAGGGAGCCGACAAACTTCATGTTTTGAGAAAACAAAACAATTGTTTGATTAATTGAAGTTCTCGCTGTTTCTGTTACTGCAGCATCAAATCAATAAGCAGTCGTCATTTATTGAAACATAATAATAGGATTTGAAAGGAATAAAAAAAGTATCAAATCAGGTCTCTAGAATTCAGGAAGTTGTGGTCTAGATAAGGAGAAAAAGAATAAAAAGCTGTCGTACTGATTCTTGAGATCCCACAACAAAGAAGCCAGCTTACCTGATCATCCTCTAACAAAGCCCACCAAAAGACAAGCCCTGCCCCCGCCATTGTGCTTTCAATCAATATTTTAGTTGTAAATACCTTACTTGTAAATACCAACAATCACAAGCCATTCAAAGACGATTTCTAACATCAAAGAAAGAACCCAAGATAAACAAATAGGTAAAACAAACATATAGAAATTGTGAAGAACACAGAAGGAAATGTCAAAAACCATTTAAAAGGTAAGAATTTTGCTTTCCTAAAACAAGAATATAATGTGATGAAAAGAAACAATCAGAACACTATCAAAGGTTCTTGAAAAGTAAATCGTGAGCCTAATTTTTCTGAAACTGAATAGAAGGGTTGTATGATATAAATCAAATAAGTTTTCCATAAAATAGATCAGAAAAGAGAAAAACTTAAAAAACAGGAGAAAAAAGAAACCTAGCACCATAAGTCAGACAGAGAGAAAAGAGAAAAATGGAAGAAAGCAAATTATCTAAGAAATAGTTCAAGAAAAATTCCCCCAAACAAGCCCTAGCAAATGCCCAACAAAATGAAAGGAAAAAAAAAAAAAAGAGAGAGAGAGACATACAAAGACATGTTATCACAACATTTCCCACCACTAGGTTAAAATCTTCCAAAAAAGTTAAATAAATAAGTCACTTCTAAATTAGCAGGAATTGGAATGTCAGCAAGTTTTACAATGGCAACACTGGTAGTTAAAATACTGTAGAGTATATACGATATTTTTTTTCTTTATTTTGAGATGGGCTCTCTGTATGTTACCCAAGCTGGCCTTGAACTCCTGGGCTCAAGTGATCCTCCTGCTTCAGCCTCCTGTGTAGCTGGGATTATAGGCATGTGCCACCATGCCTGGCTTGATCAATTGATTTTTAACAAGGAGATGAAGAACATTCAATGATAAAATGATGTATTTTCAATAAATTGTGCTGAGAAAACTAGATGTTCACATACAAAGCAATGAATTTGGACCCTTACTTTATAACATATGCAAAAATTAACACAAAATGGATAAAAGACCTAAATGTAAGAGTTAAAGCTAAAAAGCTCTTAGAAGAAAACAGGGAATAATTTCTGACATTGGATTTTGCAAGATTTCATGAATATGACACCAAAAGCAAAGGCAACAAAAGAAAAAAATAGATAAATTAATCAAATTAAAGACTTTTGTGCATCAAACATCACTATCAACAGAATGAGAACCCACAGAATGGGAGAAAATGTTTGTAGATCATATATCTGATATGGGATTGATATCTAGAATAAAGAACTTCTACCACAAACCAATAACAAAAACAACTCAATTTAAAAATGGGCAATGGACTTGAATAGATATTTTTCCAAAGAAGATACAAACATGGCCAATAAGTACATGAAAGAATTATCAGAATCACTTTTCTCCAGGGAAATGCAAATCAAAACCACAATGAGGTACCTCTTTGGATTTATTAGAATGGCTATATAAAAACAGAAAATAACAAATGTCAATGAGGATGTGGAGAAATTGGAACCTTAGTACACTGAGGGTAGAAATGTAAAATGGCACAGCCACTATGGAAGTTCTTCAAAAAGTTAAACATAAAATTACCATCTGATTCAGCAATTCCACTTCTAGGTATATCCCCAAAATAATGAAAAGCAAGGACTCAAACAGATGTTTGTGTTCTAGTATTCATAGCAGCATTATTTACAGTAGCCAAAATGGGAAAGCAATCCAAGTGCCCATTGATGAATGAATGAATAAACAAAATGTGGTATATACATACAATAAAATATTGTTGTTTTAGGAATGAAATTCTAATACATACTACAACACGTATGATCCTTGAAAACATTATGTCAAGGGAAATAAGTCAGGCACCAAGAGATAAGTATTATACAATTCCATGTATGGGAGGTTATTGGGGGAACCCACCCCCAATATTTCAACATAGGTTCTTTCTATTTTCCATAAGTGTCAGCCAGCTGAGAAATAAACAGAAAGACTACAAAGAGAGGAGTTTTACAACTGGGCCACCAGGGGTGATATCGCATATTGGTAGGACTATGATGTCCACCTGAGCCTCAAACCAGCAAGTTTTTTATTAAGGGTTTCAAAGGGGAGGGGATGAATCTTAGGAAAAAAACAACAGAGAAAATAAAGGAAGAAAATTTTTATTATTTATTTATTTTTATTATTTTTTTGAGATGGAGTCTTGCTCTGTCGCCCAAGCTGGAGTGCAGTGGCGCAATCTCGGCTCACTGCAAGCTCCAGTTCCTGGGTTCACACCATTCTCCTACCTCAGCGTCCTGAGTAGCTGGGACTACAGGTGCCTGCCACCGCGCCCAGCTAATTTTTTGTATTTTTTAGTAGAGATGGGGTTTCACCATGTTAGCCAGGATGGTCTTGATCTCCTGACCTCGTGATCCACCCACCTTGGCTTCCCAAAGTGCTGGGATTACAGGCGTGAGCCACTGCGTCCAGCCTAGAAAATCTTTAAAGAAGCAATATATTTAAAATTTCCAAAGGTAAAGACAGATAAATTTTTTTTTTTTTTGAGATGGAGTTTCACTCTTATCCCCCTCGCTGGAGTGCAATGGCATGATCTTGGCTCACTGCAATCTCCGTCTTCTGGGTTCAAATGATTCTCCTGCCTCAGCCTCCCAAGTAGCTGGGATTACAGGTGCCCATCACCACACCTGGCTAATTTTTATATTTTTAGTAGAGACAAGGTTTCACAATATTGGCCAGGCTGGTCTTGAACTTCTGACCTCAAGTGATCCGGCTGCCTTGGCCTCCTAAAGTGCTAGGATTACAGGTGTGAGCCACCATGCCCAGCCAAAAGATATAATTTTTTAGAGGGAAAGTGCCCACAGAGCATCAACATAATTAACGAAAACAATAAAAATCCTCATGCTTCAACCCTTTTATATGAAGTTTCAAGACACCAAAGACAAAAGAGAGATATTAAAGCTTTCGGAGAAAATAAAACAAATCACCTGGAAAAGAGTAAGAATTGGTTTGCCATCAAGTTTCTCCAGCAACATTAGATGTTCAAATATTTGTCTTCAAAATAGTTTTTAACCTAGAGTTCTATATACAGCACATTATCAGGCAAGTGTGAGGGGAGAAAAAAGTATTTTCAAAGGAACAAAAATCTTTCCCTAGGAAATTACTTGGTGATAAACACAACAAATAAAAGGTAAACTGAGAAAGACATGACATGGAATCCAGAGGACCCAACTTAGGAAAGCAAAGAGGAGAACTCTCAGATATCGGCTGTGAAGCTAGCATAAGTCGGATCAAGGACTCCAAGAGGAGTCCCGGTCTCTGGAAAAGATACTATAGAGGAGATAAAATGCGTTAAAGATTGAAAACACTTGAAGATAGGATAAAATGTAAGAAAATGAAACAGAAAATGATCAACTCCAGGAAAAACAGAAAGTTATCCAAGAAAAACATAGATCAAGTACTAAGCAAACGAAAACATCTTGAGATTTTTAAGCAACTGATGCAACCTAAAAGAGAATAGCCATTTGACCTTGAAGCTAAGAACATTCTATTTTATTTAGCCTGTGGATGTTTCCACTGGACTCTCAGAAAAGAGTGTAATCCCAGCCCTCAGCATAGCATGGAACATGATTTTTACCAACTATGGACTCAATACAGAAGACTTGATTGTTGTGGCAGAAGCAAATGTAAATGTTAACTATTTCAACACAATGTAAAAGTAGAAAGATTTGCCTAGAATGTGGGATGAAATAAGCAGAGAGAAAAAAATAACATAAAATATGAAGAAGATGGCTGGGTGTAGTGGCTCACACCTGTAATCTCGGCATTTTGGGAGGCCCAGATGGGCAGATCACCTGAGGTCAGGAGCTCGAGACCAGCCTGGCCAACATGGAGAAACTCCGTCTCTACTAAAAATACAAAAATTAGCTGGGCGTCATGGCAGGTGCCTGTAATCCCAGCTACTCGGGAGGCTGAGGCAGGGAGAATTGCTTGAATCTGGGAGGCGGAGGTTGCAGTGAGCTGAGATCATGCCACTGGACTCCAGCCTGGGTGACAAAGTGAGACTCCATATCAAAAAAAAAAAAAAAAAAAAAAAAAGAGAAAGGCTGCCCTTTGCAAATAGGTGTTGAATGGCCAAAAATGAGGATTATAGCAATTGTAAACAAAAAACTGACCACCCCATCTCTAGAACCCAGTTCTGTTTCTCTTAAACCCATCCACACTCTGCCTTTTCCTTTGATTAAGGCACTAGCTCCATTCCTCTTCGTTTGATGTCTTTAAAATAGCCTACTTTCCCAATAATTTAGCCCTGATCCATTTTCCTGAAACTTACCCACCCAAATTGTTTGGGTCTCCTAGTAGGAAGTAATCCTGCTCCACCCTTCTCATCTTCAAACAACACACATCAGCACCTTCCTCACCACCACAGTTTCCTTTCTTCTGCGGAGGATAAAGGAAAATGCCACACAAGATTTGGGTTCCTTCTTCAGGGGATATCACAGTGCCCATTAACCCCTTCTCCCTTAATCTCTGTTGGCAGCTGGGTCGTTTATCTGTGAGGTTAGCCTATGGCTTCTGTGGTGCCTGCCTGTCATTTCCACACTCTACCTTCCAAAAGCTGCATGAATTTTCTTCCTTGCTTTCTTCCTCCTGTATTAAGAGTAGCTCCAACTCCACTTTCCCACAGGCAGATCGTCTGTCTGCTCAATTATCCTTTTCCTGCTCCTGCTCCCTCCTGGTCCTGAATTTCCCTCCTCTTTCTCCCACTGGTTGTCCCATTGCTGGCTTCTCTTCCTGCCTGGATCTTAAGCATAGACCCAACGAAAAGATGTAAATAGCATTCAGGCAAAGAGAAGAACCGTCAAAAGGCAAGACATGATTAATTGCCAGATGTATCGTGCAGACAATAATTGCCATAGGAGGTCAGGGAAGACACATTGAGAGCATGCTAATGAACCATTTCTTCTTCTCACCAGCAACTCTCATACTTATCTGTTGTCTCTTTAATCATTACATTGGTTCTCAAAGTGTGGTCCCTGGACCGGCAGCATTGGCTTCTCCTTGTTAGAAACGCAAATGCTTGGGTCCCACCCCAGATCTGCTGGGAAGTAAGCTCTAGAGTAAGGTCCAGTAGTCTGCTTTAACAAGCTCTCCAGGTCATTCTAATAAATCCTTAAGTTTGAAAGCTGTTGTCTAAATGTGCAAAACCCAGTCCAAACTCTTATTGCAAATAGTAGTCTGAGTTAAAAAAGAAAAAAGTTGCAATGATTTCTGCAAGCTAAAAGAGGTAATAAATTATTTAATACTTCACAGCTTAGGGATCTGTATCTCATATCTGCCACAAAACCTACCACTTTCCAGAGGCCTCAAGATATCCATCTCCCTTTCTTTCCTCATACTTTCAGAAGGGAATTTCTTTTTTCTAGCTCTAAATGTTCGAAGACAAAAATCAAACGACCGTGTCATATCTTTAAAGACAATCAAGATCAGAGATCGAGCTAGGATTTCACCTCCTCACAGAAACTTCCTATTATTTAACTCTTCGTGGAGAATATCAACAGTCAGAAGCAATTAGAGGCAGCTTAGCCCAGCAGGTACTGGTGCTGAGGGCTTTACATGGATTTGTACTTAATCTCCGTTACAACCCTATCAGGTAGGTAGTGGTATCCTTCATCATTCACAGGAAGAAACAGACTCAATAGTTGAGCAGTTTTCCCTCAAGGTCACATAGCTTGGAAGTGGCATATTGAAGATCAACTTGATTCCAAAGCTAATGGACTCAACTTATAAACTGAGAGTTTGTTATCCATTTAGTTACATGTTGCTATTTAGTTACAGGTTGCTACATGGAACTGTTGACTCCTTCTAAGATATATAGAGCTTGCTCTCTCTTCAAATAGCTTTTAGACAAATCAAGAGCAGGCGGGGCACAGTGGCTCACGCCTGTAATCCCAGCACTTTGGGAGGCCGAGGTGGGTGGATCACCTGAGGTTAGGAATTCGAGAACAGCCTGGCCAACATGGTGAAACACTGTCTCTACTAAAAATACAAAAATTACCCAGGTGTTGTGGCAGGTGCGGGCAATTCCAGCTACTCGGGAGGCTAAGGCAGGAGAATCACTTGAACCCAGGAGGCAGAGGTTGCCGTGAGCCAAGATCGTGCCACTGCACTTCAGCCTAGGTGACAGAGCAAGACTCCATCTCAAAAACAAACAAACAAACAAAAAAACAAAAAAGAAAGAAAAAGAGCAAAGCACACATCACTCTCCAGTTTTGGTTCTCCCCATCCCCATAGTACTTGTGCTTTCCAGTAAATATTTGAAGAATGAGTATATGGAGGAGGTGGGACAGTATTCCCTCCACCACCCTCTCGCTATGCCATGGGATTGGAGAGGTATTATTGAGGGTCAACTGTGCTTCCTGAGGTAATCAATGAGTAGCAAGACTCTGGTGGAGCCCTAGGCCTTCTGTAGTTATCCAGCACTATTACAGAGTCAGGTTCACTGTTTCCCTACTGCTTACTCCTCTAATGTTCTGTGTATTTGGATTGGGTGTTCCCAAGGGAAGAACAGAAGATGCATTTATTCACCTATCACAGCTCACCCTGGTACCCTAATTCCTTGATCCTGTCCTATGTCCATATTTCCTTCACAGCCATCCTAGTTAAGCAAGTAACTGCTATGGAGAATGTAAAAGAGCATTTTTGGATGTTACTAGATCTAGTGACTGGGTTGGAGATCTGTATTAGGGTTTTCCAGAGAAAAAGAACTGAGATAGAAAGAGATGCGTTATGAGGAGTTGGCTAACATGATTATGGTGACTGCCAAGTCCAAAATCTGCAGGGTGGGCCAGCAGGCTGGAGACCCAGGAGAGCTGCAATTCTAGTTCCAGTCCAAAGGCAGACATCTTTTGAACCAGAAAGAACTGATGCTGCAGATGAACTCTGAAGGCAGTCTGCTGAAGAATTCTCTCTTACTTGGGGGAAGCCGGTCTTTTTTGTTGTTATTCATGCCTTCAACTGATTGGATAAGGTCCATTCACACCCTGGAGGGCAACCTGCTTTACTCAAAGTCCGCTGATTTAAATGTTAGCATCATTCAAAACACCCTCATTGAAACACCCAGAATAATGTTTGAACAAATATCTGGGCACTCCATGTCCCTGCCAAGCTGACACATGAAATTAACCATCACAGGAACATCCAGGATCAATCTGGAATAAGAACGTCAGTCTGAAAAGTAAGATCAATAGTTGCCTTATCCTGAAAGGCTGTGTTTGTCTTGTTCATCAACTTTTTCTCATTGTCTAGTAGGGGCCATAGTATAAAACAAGTGAGAAATGAATACTGGTTGAAGGAATGCAATAAATATTGGTCCAAAATGATCAAAACCTTTTTGGCATCTAAGATCTCAGAAGTGCTTTCATTGCTGCTGCTTTTATTGAATCAGACCCTGTCTAAGGAACAGTCAGTTTCTGGGCCTGAAATTCACTCTCTCTCTTTAAGCTCCAGGAAAAGCTAGAGAAATAGATGGTAAATTCCAAATGGTTGGTTTTGGGTTTGTCTTGGCAAATTGAAGCAAGATATTTTTCCATCCTTCTATTTCTCTGTGACCAATTAAGTGCCATGATCCACAGGTGGCTTCATTTGTTAATTCAAAGAAGATACGTAAACACATCACACCACACACAGCAGTTACCTGGTCCACCTGTTGGAGAATTTACCTTCAGAGAGGTATTGATAAATTGATAGATAGACTAGTTTCTCCTCCTGGGTCAAACTGCCATAGTATTTGATAACCAGTTAGCCTCCAAGTCACAGGAAGCTGATTCTTAGCGCCTCGTTGCTCAAAGCAGTTAATTTCAGAAAATGGTGCATAAGAATCACCTGGGAAGCCTGTTAAAGCTACAGACTTTTGGGCCCCACCAGCAGAGACCCAGCAAACCTGAAATGAATCTGCATTTTTAGCATGCAGCCCCAGGAGATGCTGGCATATGATATGTAGGGTACACACACCAGTGCGCACATGCACAGGTACACACACATCTGACTTACATAAGGGACACACACCAGTGCACACATGCACAGGTACACACACATCTGACTTACATAAGGGAGAACACTAGCTCACTTAAGAACCGACTCAGTTCATGAAGAAAATGTTAACACACGCTGGGAAACTTGCTATTACCTGATACTATTTGTTCTACTTTATTGTTAATGTCACTAATAGTAATATCTTTCCTTTCAAAAGACTTTGCTATTTCAGAAGCACTACTATTAAGTTGGTGCAAAAGTAATTGCAGTTTTTGCCATTACTTTCCATAGTAAAACCACAATTACTTTTGCACCAACCTAATACTTGCATATCATCTTTCCTGATCCTCCCAGGTAGCCATTATGAGGTAGGCTGAGAGAGGTATAATCTCCCAACTGAGGTGGTGAGAAACGGAGGGATTAAGGTAGTGCTGTACTGCTCAGCTAATAAGTGGCTGAATGATGACAAATTACTTGAGAACAGCAATATTATTTTTGTGTGGTCCCAAGAGTAGATATTAGCCAAACTCTGGAACTTCCTTTTGTCATGCCAATCCCCTATTAACTCCAATCAGGATGGCACCAGGTTCAAGAGGCCAAAGAAGAGACCCAGAGCCAGCAAACGAGACATGGGGCTTTACTTGGGGCTTTATACAGGGGAGATTGTCCAGGGGCAGCGGGTTGGATGAGATAACTGCATGGCCCAGGGGTGGTGGGCTGGGCAGGAAAACTGCAACAACCTGCAAACAACCTGCAGTTTATACAGCATTTTCACTCAACACCCTCCCCTTAATGACCTCCATGTGGCAACCTTCATATAACCCAAAACTCAGGGCCTTCATCCCCTGTACAACCCATGGGACATGGGATGGGATGGGGGTTTAGTTGTTCCTCATAGACAAGGAAAGAATCTCCAGGTTGGTCACTCCCAGATTCCCTAGCGCAACACATATTCGGGTCCATCTGCTTAGGATATGCTTAAGTTATTGCTGTCACGTGCCTTTACCGTACACCTTTTCAGGCCCAAATTTAGTTTCATTTGTGCCATGCAGGTGCTACCTGTTTCCAGTGCCTTCAAAAGGAGAGCACAAAATATTTTCTTGGAAAATCAATAGAGACAATTCCCCTCCCATCCTAGTCTGAACCCTGGCTCTGTACTTTGCCCGTTTCTAAGCCTCTGTTGGTTTCAGTCAGGATTGTTCCCATCCTTTTCTATGCTTGTGCTTGCTCTTTAAGCCTTTAACCCTGGGTCTGTGTGAGCCTCTGCCAATACTCGGGTATCATTTCTCCAACTCCATATGACACTTTCGTTTTGTTACTCCAAGCCTCTGAGGCTGCCCCTCAAAACTTCTCTCCAGAATTCAGCTTTGCCTCTAGCTTGAAGGCCACTTTTGTCCCACCCAGATGGCAGAGAGCATTCTCTAGAAAAACTGAAAATTCTCTTAATGGGAAATAACACTTTTTATTAGCAGAGAACACAGCTGTCCCATCTTTTGCTGTCATACATAGAGGCTCTTACATGCCTCTTTGCCTGGGAAAGTCCTATTTTATGCCTAGTGCTCAAGTGTGATTATTAATAGCTCCCTCTTTCACTCTTGGAAGTGTCTTAGATTGGACGATAAATTAGATGACCAGCCTACTCATTTGACATCTCTCCCTAGAAACTCAGCTTCTATGTTTTAGAATAACTGATGGCATTTGGTGCCTCTCAACACTGGTTTAGGCAGCAGAATTATCCAGGGAGCCCGTTAAAAATAGATTTAAAGTCCCTGTCACTCCCCTCCCCCCAAAAAATTACAACAGCAGCATTTTTGGAGTAGAACTAAAGAATCTGCATTTCGAGAAAGTTCCCAAGTGACTCTCATTGTGTTCTTCTACAGACCCAAATTTGGGACCTACTCCTCACTTGCATTTCTGCTGTACCCCTCCATAGCTGTGTGACCTTGGCAGATTACTGAATTGCTCTACATCTATTTCCATTGGTGAGCATAGGCAAACTGCTGTAAAAAGCACCCTGAGAATCTTGGTGGCTTAACACAATATAGATTTATTTCTCAGTCATATCACAAAACAGTGCAGGCTGGAAGGGTGTTCCATCTCAGATGGATATGCAGGTCCAGACTCCTTCCATCGGGCTCCATGCTTTCCTCAGAGTTCTCTGCTGGATTCTCTAAGTCAAGCTGGAAAAGAGAGAGCATGAGCATGGAGGATTGTGCAGAAGTTTTTATGAGTCAGGCCTAGAATGGTATGCATTACACCCAGCCATAGTCCACTGGACAAAATTCAGTGACATGGTTGCCCATAACCACAAGGGAGGACAGAAAATTGTCATCCGGTTATATGCTTAGGAAAAAAATGAGTGATCAAATAAACAATTATTCGATCTGTGCCATAGACCCCCAATCTGGTCCTCAAATATTTGTGTAACCTTCCTCTCATAGGCAATCCAAAGGAGACAACCCCAAAGTCCCCCAAAGCCCCACCCAGTCTCTGCACCCAGGTTAAGTCTAGGATCTCCAAGGGCTGCATAGTCCCCTCCATCAAGTCTAGATGTGACCTATTCTAGTTTAGAGATCTGTCACTTTGGATTCAAAAACCAATTTACCTGCTTCCCCCTCCCCCTCCCCCATATAAACCCAATATACTATGATGGGTTAGGGGCAGGGTGTTCTCAATAGAAACTCTCATTTAGAAAGGGATAGAAGAGAGATGTAGCAACATTGGCCCTCAGCTAGACAGTCAGTAAGAAGGCTCCCTACCCTGGGGTAGAAGAAGTACTTTAGTTACACCCCAATTCTGCACCCTGGGAAGAATACCTTTGTCCTTCATTCTCCCGGGCCCCTGGTTTGGCCCTTTGTGGTGTTTTTTCTACTCGATAATTTCTTTGTCCGTGTCTGAAGTCTGGAGAGCTGGAGTATATGTACTCATGGAATTTACGTGCTTGGAGCTTTTATAGGCGTGAGGCAAATCTGGAAGTCTAGGTGTTGATTTGCACTTTGTAAAGTCCAGGCTTATGATTTCCTTGGCAATACAATGCTTTCAAACACTTCCTAGACTTCCAGTGTACTTTGTACCAGTCAGTTCCACGAGCCAGTAGCCACACCCAAAGTTCTTTCCTAGATGTACTCCTCAAACCTGGTTTCTTCCTTTCCTTCTTCACCTCCATGTTTTATTCTCTCTCTCTCTCCTTAATGGTGGCCAACTTGAAGTTGTCCAAAACAAGATGAAGGAAGGGCACACACCTAAACTGACATTTTTGTCAAAGGGCTAAGTCACTCTGTTCAGTTGAGGAATGTTACTAGATCTTTGTCACTCAAGGTCTGTATGCATTTTACATTTTAGGATCAAGAAGCAGTTAATTCTTTCACATCTGATGTCCAAAATTTCTGGACTCCTTCTATACTCTTCCACTGTGGCTCATAAACTGGCCAGTTTGTTTGGCTTTTCTTTTTTTCTTTTTTCTATTTTGGATAGTACCTCGTCAAGGAGAGCTAATAATAGTCATACTCTCACTAACACTCTGTTATTTTCCAACTATTTCCCCTGGAGCTACAGTTTCAGTGCACATGTAAACTCTGCGCAGATTAAGTGAGGTGACAGTTTTGCCAAATGTTTCACCACTGCATAATGTAAGCTGCCATCTTTCTAGCCTTTGATGTCAGTTTTCTTGGTGCCCATTACTCAACTGCTAAGCCAATGTCACATGTTTTGGAGTTTTGTTTTGAAAGACCCCCGTGCTTTAAGGCATCGACATAAGTGTGCTATCTAATATAACAACCAGAATAAATATTTATTTCTTGCTTATATTGCCAGGGTGTGTTCTATTTCACACATTCATCCTGGGACTCAAGCTTCTTCACTCTAAGTTTTCCGTGGAGTTCCCAGGCCTTGGAATTTTCTACTGGAGTCTTTGCCTTCATTCAGTAGGTAAGGAAAGAGACATAGGTTGGAGGATTGGGTGAGGGTTTTTTATGGGCCAATGGAATACACCACTTATGCCCACATTCCCCTAGCCTTATCTAACTGCAAGACAGCCTGGGTTGTGAAACTTGTCTGTATCCCAGGGAGAAAAGAGAAGTGGTTTGAGAAATAACTGATAATGAAGCAGTCTTTGCATACTTTATCTGTGAAATGGGAAAAATAATAATATCTACCTCATTGGATGTTGTGTGAAGTACATGAAGTAACTAATGTATGTAAAAAACTTAGTCCAGCATCAGGCTCACAGTAAATACACAATATATATTCTTATTTTTAATTATTATCATGCACATTTTCAATGCTGGCTGAAATTAACCATTCTGCATAAGATGTCTCTATCTAACTTGAAATTGTTGAGCTCTCAACTACTCAAGTGCTTCATTATGAAAGGAAACCTACCAAAGGTGAATTCCTGCCTCAGAGATAGGGCTATTCTAGGGAGTTCACAAGTCACAGACATTAAACTCTTTCAATAGAGAGAGTCACACCAGTGAGAAGAAACCACAGAAAGTCATTCTACAGGAAGAGCCAGGATAGCAGGCTTTACTGTGGTCCAGAGTAAGAGGATAGATGTCAAAAGAAAAGGTACACACTGCTGAAATTCTGAGCTAGAAATTCCACTCAGAGAAGAGATTAATCTTGAGCCCCCAGCTGTATTCCCAGAATATGTGTAGAGGGCATGAGAGAACAGGCACACCACCATTGCTATGTACAAAGAGCCTGGGACCTGGACCATTCATTTGTTATATATTTGGAAGACAATGGTTTGTCTCCCTAGGTCCATCCATGAAAGGCTATTTTGTCCATTAGTTAGTTAATTTAGAAGGATTCAAATAGATATAATGATAAGAGTTGATAGCCCCGGCTTTCCATTTAGTTCTTCTACCAGTGAACTGTGGGGCATTTAAAAAACAATCATTTTAACCTTCAGATTCTAAGCTTATACCTACTAAATGAAATAATGCCATGGTGGATTTGTATTGTGTTAATTTAGCTAAATCAGAACTATGTTTCCCAGAATTTCTTTCTCCTCACAGTTCTAGGTTAGCTTGGCCATAAGAGACATTCTGTGTACAATTTGCAAGGCAGAAGTGAAGCAGAAGCCATATTCATCTCAGGCTCAGATTTGGTGCAAGGCACCAGGCGCTGTTGTAGCTCATGCACTTTGTGACAGCTAATCTGATGGCTCACCTTGATGGTATAGTGCGGCAGCCACTGTAGCTCCTGTAGCCACTGTAGCTCCTGCCGAATCTTCCTTCAGCCTCTCCAGCAACTGAGTCATGTGCTTGTTTAACTTTGTGATGAAAGGCCCTAGTTTCTCCTACAGATCATGCATCATCAAAGATGAAAGCTTAGAAGGAGGGTAAGACCCATGCAGGTGCCAGTCTGTCCTTGGGGTTCCAGCTTATCCTTAAGGGTTTCAGGTTGTCTTTGTTCTTCTCCACTTCATGTCTTGCTTTTATTCTTGTATTAGCTATCTGTTGCTGGACAACAAAGGACCCCAGATAAGAAGCTTGAGACAACAAAATTTATAATTTCACATGGTTTCTTAGGGCCAGAAATCTGAGAGAGGCTTAGTGGGTGATTATGGCTCAAGGTCTCTCATGAGGTCTTGGTCAAATTCTTGGACAGGGCTGCGGATTTACTTGGGCCTTGAGAACCCACTTCCAAGCTCCCCCAGTGTTTGCTAGCTGGCTTGTGTTCCTTGCTGGCTGTTGGTCAGAGATTTCGGTTCCCTGTCACGTGGGTCTCTCCACAGCATACTACAATGAGTCAGGTGGCTTCTCCCAGAATGAGTGATCTGAGAGAGAGAGAGAGCAAAAGAGAGTGACCAAAACAGAAGCCACAATTTATCTTATAACCCAATCTCAGAAGTGACATGCCATCACTTCTGCTGTATCTGTTGGTCACACAGATTATTACTGGTACCATGTGAGAGGGGATTACACAAAGGTGTAAATACCAGGAAGCAGGAATCACTGGGGCCATCATAGAGGCTGACAGTCACAGTTTCCTAACGCTTGCCCTACTCACTTCAGGACCCAGCACCAGATGCAAAACAAAACAAAACAAAACAGAAATAAACAAAAAACAGTCACACATACATTGTTTAACCAGATCCTACAACTGCATAAGGCTAAATCCATAAAAATTCCTTATTCTGTATGGCTTCTAGTGGTCCTGCCTCTCTGACTTAATACAAGTATCAAGTATCTCTGACTTAATACAAGTATCCCTAACTGATACAAGTATCTACTTCACAAGATTCTTGTGAAAATGAATTAATAGGCTGGGCACAGTGGCTCACACCTGTAATCCCAGCACTTTGAGAGGCCAAGGCAGACACATAGATCACTTGAGGTTAGGAGTTCGAGAACAGCCTGTTCAACATGATGAAACCCCATCTTTACAAAAAAAAAAAAGAAAAAAAAAATTAGCTGGGTATGGTGGTGGGCACCTGTAATCCCAGCTACTCAGGAGGCTGAGGTAGGAGAATTGCTTGAACCCAGGAGGTGGAGGTTGCAGTGAGCTGAGATCGTGCCACTGCATCCCAGCCTGGGCAACAGAGTGAGACTCAGTCTCAAAAAAAAAAAAAAAAAAAAAAAGAAAGACAGAAAGAAAGAAAAAAAGAGAAAGAAAGAAAGAAAGAAAATGTGTTAATAATGTATATTCTTATATTCCAGAAATATAAATTGTTACCCTTATTAGACTCTAGCCACCACGTATAACCATATCTATGGAAAAATACATCAAAGTTTCCAACTTGGGATGCTAGGAACACATGTCCTCCCCTTCCTATTAAAGGATCTATTTCCCAAAATCTTTGGCTGAGAGTGGAGGAAACTTAGGGCCAGAATTTCACGTGATTTGAGTTATGGGGTCCATGGCTTCTTTCAGTAGAATCCACAGAAATACTTCCTTGGCCAGGCTGATTCCTGGGCACCTGCTTGATTTTCTTTTATTTTCACCAATTGAAAAACTGGACATGAGAACCCTAGAAGCTCAGAGCCTGGAGAGATCTGTGATCATCTCGTTCCACTCTGGTTTCCCTGTTCGTGAGTCTCAGGCTAGCCAGGGGGCAGACCGTCTCTGATGATAGTGCTCAATAGAGAAAACAGTACAGCACTTCCTCAAAAAATTAAACGCAGGACTACCATGTTATCCAGGCATTTCTGGGTATTTATCCGAGAGAACTGAAAGCAGGATCTCGAAGGGACATTAGCACTCCCATGTTCATTGCAGCACTATTACTACACTTAAAAATTTGTAACCACCCTTTTGTTTAAAAAAATCTATTAAATAATAGAGAATATGAATGAATCTACCTCATTCACCCAAAAATAACACTGTAATAATAAAATTTAATATTTTCTGAGTACTTACTAAGTCCTACTCCCTATGCTAAATGCTTTATATATATTAACTACACTTTATAACAATCCGATTAAATAGTTACTGTTCTTGACTTTATTTTACAGCTAAGAAATCTGAGACTTAGCCAAAGTCACTTAGCTAAACTGCTAGGGCCTGTGTCAAGCCTGGCTGTTGGCTCCCTCAGAGCTCTGTTCTAACCATGTACATTACTGCCTCATAGTGGAATGCCTGAGGAATGTGAAACAACCCCCACCCAGGCCAGGAGAAGGACCTGCCTTCTATTGACCAATGCACAGTGCAATCCCAGGGACCAGTCCTTCCCAATAACCACACTCAACTAGTCCACTCTGGTTCACTTCTCTGCCTTTTTGGCTGTAATCACCGAGGATCACACCTTAACTACCTCAGTGTCTAAAAGGCTGTGATCCAGAACCTCACCCATTCACCTATATAAACATGCCATTGTTTTTCAGGAAATCCTTTGACCTTCAGGTTATTACTAGGTGAGGGTCTCTCTCTCTCTCTCTCTCTCTCTCTCTCTCACACACACACACACACACACACACACACACCCCTGCAGTGTTTTTTTCTGACCTTTTTGTCATCGTAATTACTCATCTTCAATTCTTAATACAACTTGGTATCCTCCAGCAGTCTCTGAGAAGTTGCTGTTGTTTCATTTTATAACCCCTCCTCAAAAATCTTTATTTTAGACTTTGAACCTCATACTACTTTCTTCTTTTTAAAAACATTCTTGATTAATTTATTAAAATTATCATTTGCGGCCGGGCGCGGTGGCTCAAGCCTGTAATCCCAGCACTTTGGGAGGCCGAGACGGGCGGATCACAAGGTCAGGAGATCGAGACCATCCTGGCTAACACGGTGAAACCCCGTCTCTACTAAAAAATACAAAAAACTAGCCGGACGCAGTGGCGGGCGCCTGTAGTCCCAGCTACTCGGGAGGCTGAGGCAGGAGAATGGCGTGAACCCGGGAGGCGGAGCTTGCAGTGAGCTGAGATCCGGCCACTGCACTCCAGCCTGGGCGGCAGAGCGAGACTCCGTCTCAAAAAAAAAAAAAAAAAAAAAAAAATTATCATTTGCAATACATCTTCAAAGCATTTCCTTTTCAACAGGAAACTTTACTAAGCAAACATTAAATAAAAGAAATTATTATATGAAGAATAAATTGATGTATGTATCCAGATTTCTGCCATGTATAGTCATTAATGTCTGGAAAATCTTAAATAAATTGATAATTCTCTCTCCATCTGGGATCAACTAAAACCCAGTGACACCTTCAACTTCCTGGTTGACAAAAATCACCCCATCCTAAGAGGGCAACCTTCCCCACTCTCTTCATCAGCGGTGACCTCTCCTTCCTACTCTTCCCCACAAGATTGCTGACTGTCATTGTTATTGGGCCTCTCCAAAATTTCCCTTTTCATTGTACGGCAATACATTGTTGATAGACAGGATCTGAGGAACTTTAAGTTAATGGGATCGACAGTTTAAAGAAGGCCTTGCTTGGGTCTTAAACTTAGAAGACCAAGACTCCACTGTTTTCAGTCTGTGGATAGAATCCTTTTACTGTAGTTTCCTCATCAACACTGGGACTTATCCAGTTAGATTTATATCTATATAATCCATGGTACATTTTGAATCTTTGTTTTCTTTTTCTGCAGACTGGGTCCACAAGTGAGCTTTTATAGGAAGAGGAGCCGTCTCTTCAGGAATGAGAGGAATCTCTTTCATTCATGATCCCAGGAGCAAAGGTGGGACAGGGTGCCAAAACAGGAGTTGGTGGAGGTGATCTGGAAAGACACGACAGCATTATAAAGAGCAGATTTATTGTGAAGCGAATCAAACTTGAGTTTCAGGGCCTCTCACTTGCTTTGGTTGCTTCCAAGTTTCTGAGAAGGACCCTAGCATTTTTTATTTGTCCACTTGTGACATTTTTCTCCAAGATGAACCCCCTCTCAAATGTTGTAAGATTTAGCCCTCCAAATCTGTATGCATCCTTAGGTACTGCACTCCACACTAAAAAGAAAAAGAAACCCTTTGGAAGGGGAGGTAGTTCCCTTGCATAATCAGAACTGGACTCAGAATATGTGATCAGAGCCCTGGATGAATGAGGTGGGAGGGAGGGCAGGAGATGCCATCCTGGGAAATCAACAGCCTGGCATGGGATGTCCCCCACATAGGTGATAGCTATGACAGAGGACACACTCATAAAGGAGCACCTTATTAAGGCCTTTTATATGGAGGAGAGTTCCAAGCTGACCTGAGGCAGGAAAAAAAGAGCAGGAGAGCAGGAGCTCTGGCAGTCAGGAGAGAGCCCTGTGGGCCCAGTGGTCATCTTTTAACTCAAAGTCATCTTGTTTCATGGAGTTTCAAAATTTCCAGTAGGTGCCCAGGTGGAGGAGGCTGCATGGCTGGTGCTCTGCCCCCCAGTTTCCACCTGAAAAGCATAGCTCATATCTGTCCTGTATATTGGCATTCTGAATAAAATTTATGTATGGGAAGAAAACAATTTCATTTCTTGAAAACTCAAAATAAAGCAACGATGTCAGGGTAATACTTCCGAGAGACTGGGAAACACAGAGGCATATTGCAGAACTCAGGTCTATTGATGCAATTTCCTATTCATCAAATCTTTCTCTAACATTAAAAGTCCTTAAAGGAAAATCCTTGATTGTTCTGTGGAGTGTATTTTTTCAGATTTTTGGCTCTAGCCAGTGTGAAAACCTACAGAATATA
This sequence comes from Theropithecus gelada, assembly GCF_003255815.1. Taxonomy (NCBI): domain Eukaryota; kingdom Metazoa; phylum Chordata; class Mammalia; order Primates; family Cercopithecidae; genus Theropithecus; species Theropithecus gelada. The sequence continues at coordinate 145,138,114 of NC_037668.1, forward strand.
ACTAGGGAATGCTTTTGCAAATACATTATACACAATTGATAAAAATATGTGGCAATAAGGAAGAAGATGATATTAAGAGAATCCAAAATCAAGATCATGGGCACATTTTCTACATACATCCTCCATTTTCTTCTCCCCAACATACCTGAAGAAGAATTTGAGCCACTTGTTTTCCATTTTCCTTCTTGCCTGTAATCTCCACAGATTTGCAACACTGACAATTGACAATTCTACAGCAATCACTGCAAGGTTATCCTACTGTAATAATATTTCTTTTAAACCACTGCCAGTAAGTTATTATTTGAGTCTCTATCAAAGGGACTGGGATTTTTTTTTTCCAACCTGTTTCTAGCCATGCTTCATTTTGTTTGCCTTCTAGTCTCTGGAAACAATTCCTAAGAAACAAACAATAGAACACACTGAGAAGTAATGAGGAAAATATGTTAATACAAATGTGAATGCATCTTAGAAGTCAAGTCTATAATTAAATATAGCACGCTGGTAAAGGTTTAGTTTTTTCAGCAGTTTGGAAAGACATTTGCTAGTAACACAGATGTGCCAAAAGGTTTCTCAAGTAAATCTTGACTTCAATCGACAAAGCCTGACATTTCCTCCAGCTTTTCTGACACTAGTAAGACACTGGTTTCATAGTACATGCGTGAAGGTGGAAGGGTGAAATAAGCTAGCAGATGGCTAATGACTGTGCAGGATAAAAGCAGGGAATAGTCCACAGAGGATAGGACTTTCCCCAAGGCAGTGGTTCTCAAACCTGGGGTGGCATTTGGAAAGTACAGATTCCTGGCCAGGTTCTGACTCAGAAAGTTTGGTAGATTGCCCAGAAACCTGTATACCTTTAAAGTCCCCAGGTACTTTTGATATACAAACAGTTTTCGTGAATTACAGCCCAAAAACTCCTACTACAATTACAACTGTTGGCCCAGCACTTACGTCAGTAGAGCTCATGGGAGCCAAGATGGAATAAGACGTGAAGGGTGCATTAACCTTGTGTTCTGCAAAGGAGGTCCTTCAAGGTTAGGGTGGAAGCACATGGCCACTGTGTCCATTTCTTGCATAAATAGTGGAATTTATCCTGCAGGCTGCCAATTTGGCACCCATTTGGAGCATTAAATTCACTTAGCAAGTCAGAAAGGGAGGCTTTTAAAATAACACCATTTTTAGTTAGGGTACATTTCAATTGACGGTGCCCATAGCTCTTTATTGTAAACAGCTGTGGTTGCTCAAACACTAACCACAGCACATAACTACATCTGGTATTTTCAGTATCAAAGATCTAAAAGTTCTTTTGAAAATCAATCAATCGACCATCCTTAGGAAAAGCCAGCTATAGTCAGAGTCACAGATAAACCACTGGAGTTAATCAGACATGGGTTTGAACACAGGTTCAACCTCTTGTTGGCCATGACCATGGACACATCCCCTTAGTCCCTGTGCTTTGGTGCTCTGCCCTGTGAAGTGGAGGTAACAATAGTACTTACCATACAGGGTTATCATGAATTATAGTAGCATATGGCAAAAGATAAAATTACAACAAATTTAGTTGAAAGATCTCAACTGGCTTTATTTGCAATTCTAGAATCAGGTGACACTTCATTCCATAAACTAGAAAAAGTGTTCCAATGAGCTGAACAAAAGAGGTTGGCTTACAGACATAGAAGGACTGAGGAAAGCAGAAACAAAGAACTAAAAGTGGATTGGTCATTTCAAAGTGACTTTCCATGTAAGGTGGGCACAGGGCGACAGGACAACAAAGAGATGATGACTGGCTGGTTAACCTCAGGTTTCTTCAGGTTAAAACAGGAGGAACTTCCTTATGCTGATTGAAGATGGAAACTGGCCTGTTTGGGAAACTGGCTGTTATCTCTTTCCTGGTTTCTCCCATGGTCAGATGACAACTTAGTTTAGGTTTGTTGACATGAGACTTTAGCATGAGTGACTCCATTTCCACTTTTAGTCTGGTTCATGTTGAGGGATAGTGCAGGAGCTTAGTCCAAAACAATGGCCTTCTATACTTTTTATTTAACAGATAATACAAGTAGAGCTCCTAGGTCACTGCCCGGCACATAGTAAGCAATCAAAAGTGACAGCTATTAGAATAAAATAATAATGATCATTATTATATTTGACACAAAGCCACATGGTAATGATAGCTATGGTGGGGCCAATGGAGATTGTTCTTACAACCCACCAAATCCACCTCTGAGGATGTTTTTGTTTGTTTGTCTGAAAAAAATTTTATTTCACCCTTATTTATTTTTAATTTTGGGGGGTACATACTAGGTGTTTACATTTATGGGGTACATGAGGTGTTTTGACACAGGCATGCAATGTGTAATCATCACATCGTGGAGAATGGGGCATCCATCTCCTCAAGCGTTTATCCTTTATGTTACAAACAATCCAGTTATACTCTTTTAGTTATTTTTAAATGTACAATTAAATTATTATTGATTATAGTCGCCCTGTTGTGTTATCAAATACCAGGTCATATTCATTCTTTCTACTTTTTGGGTACCCATTAACTTTTCCCACCCCTCAACAGCCCCACTCTGCTTCGCAGCTTCTGATAACCATCCTTCTACTCTCTAGATCCATGAGTTCAATTGTTTTGATTTTTGGATGCCACAAATAAGTGAGAACATGTGAGGTTTGTCTTTCTGTGCCTGGCTTATTTCATTCAACATAATGATCTCCAGTTCCACCCATGCTGTTGTAAATGACAGGATCTCATTCTTTTTTGAGGCTGAATAGAGCTCCATTGTGTATATATATCACATTTTATTTATCCATTCATCTGTTGACAGACACTTAGGTTGTTTTCAAATTTTGGCTATTGTAATCAGTGCTGCAACAAACATAGGAGTCCAGATAGCTCTCTAATACACTGATTTCCTTTCTTTTGGGTATATACCCAGTAGTGGGATTGCTGGATCATATGATAGTTCTATTTTTAGTTTTTTGACCCCTCTGAGGATTTAAGAAGTAATTAGACATGGTGCTCTTCAGCGTTGTTTATTTAAGACAGTTTGTGAAATAACTTAGGGCAGAGAGGGAGCCATCAGCTCTCCCTCAGCATTATAAAGCTGATGGAAGTATTTCACAAGAAAGATAATCAAAGCTACAACAATAGGAGGAATAATAACTTCCCCTGCAGACTAAAAGGAGGGAAGTTGGGAAAGAAATTGATCTTCATGGTGGTGTTTGATTTACAATACGTTCAAGGAAACTAGCCAGTCTAGAGAAGAAGTCCACTAGTTTCCACCTCTCCATTCATGGGTCAGATCATAAGGGACAGGCAGACATAGGGATAGTGCCCCACCATGCCACCATTAACATTCGGTGATAAAGATCAAGAAATGTACGAGACCTGAGAGAAGACCTGGAATTTATTTTCCATAAGGAGGACATCCTGAGGGCAGGTGCGGAGGAGTGAAAGGGCAAGGACCTTTACAGGTAGGAGGTAAATAGAGATTTTAGTAACAAGAGAAATCTGCAAGATACCCTCAAATTGCCTGGGAAACATGAAGGTAAAGTAGGCCTAGGCAGATGAGACCTGGTACCTTCTGTGATCCAGAGGGGCCACAGAAATAACCTGGGGGAAATGCCAATTCTTCCTCCATCCTCTTTCCCACTCTATGCAACTTTGGACCTTAGAGACCTTCTCTATGCAACTTTGGACCACTTAAAGACCTTCATTAAAAAGGCCTTGCATCTTATTGAGGTCCAGTGTGGGGTTACCCCAGGGAAAGTCAGGTGTTAGCTGTCACTGTTCCATGGGACAACCCCTATGGTGGACCACGGGGCAGCAAAAAGTGATCATGCATAGCCTGTCATCTGGCACTGCACCTTTCCCCCTACTGTAGGACTGCCCTGACCCCTCCAAAGGGATAGCTAGAGACACACCCTTTTGGACCAAAAAGGGAGAGGCTTCCTTACATTAGGAGTTACTTGGTAGTTTTTTGATAGATGATACAGGACCTAAAGGCAGCACAACCTATGTTACAGGCAAAGCCCTTCCAAAATTCAAGTAACTAAACCTCTGAACACATTACCAAAGATATTTGTGAATTTTCCATTTATGGAAACTTTCAAATACAGTTGTCCCTTGGTATCCATGGGGAATTAGTTCCAGGAATCCTGCATATTCCAAAATCCATAATACTCAAGTCCCTGAAGAAAAGTGGTATATTATTTGCACATAACCTACACACATCCTCCTGTGTGTTTTAAATCATCCCTAGATTACTTATAAGACCTAATACAATGTACATGCTATGTGAATAGTTGTTTTACTATATTGTTTAGGGAATAATGACAAGGAAAAAACTCTGTATGCAGTCAGTACAAACATAACCGTCCATTTTTTTTTTTTCCAACCACAGGAGGTTGAATCCAGGGATGTAGAACACATGGATACAGAGGGCCATCATCCTGCATAGTTTAGATTTTAGTCTTGCCTAACCTAGAATTTATACCCTTTGACCCCTCAGATGTCCATAGCTTCAGCTCTTTGTGCTTATGTATTACCAGCAGAAAAAAAAATCATGCAGAAAGTGACAATGTCCAAAGCCAATTCATTATCTCCTTTTATCCTCAAAATTGTGTTATGAGCAAATGAAGCAATTGAGATTCACAGAATTTAACTTGACCCAGGTCACAAAGCTTCCATTGAGTGTTAGACCCACACCCAAAGCTCCTGCCCCTAATATCACACCCATTCACTTTGCCAGGGAGGCAAAGGAGGAGTCAGCAGAGGCCCAAAGTCACTTCATCTCTTCAACATGCTTCCGGGAGATAGGAACACAGAACACAGATGCAGCCCAGACCACTGGTCTGTGTGGTTTTAACAAATTTGAATTAAAATTTAAAAATTCACTTATTAAATAGGTTTTCTGTTTTCTTTGAGACAGCGTCTCGCTCTGTTGCCCAGGCTGGTGTGCAGTGGTGCTGTCATAGCTCACTCTAGCCCCAAACTCCTGGGCTTAAGCGATCCTCCCACCTCAGCCTCCCAAGTAGCTGGGACTACAGGTGTGCATCACCATGCCCAGCTAATTTTTAAAGCATTTTTCTTTTGTAGATATGGTGTCTCACTATGTTGTCCAGCCTGGTCTCAAACTCCTAGGCTCAAACAATCCTCCCACCTCAGCTTCCCCAAGTGCTGGAATTACAGGCATGAGCTGCCATGCCTGGCCATAGATAATTTTTTACAAAACTTTTTTGTTTTGTTTCTTCACTCAAATAATTATTGGCCACTTTATTTACCTCAGTATTCCCTGACTCCCATGAAGAGTATCATGCTAGATGTTGCAATCCAGGGTAGAGGTGGTTGTTTCACAGACGGATGGCTGGAGACTGGGATTTTGAACAGGAACGTGGGAATTCGGTCAGTAAGGAAGAGTTTATTTCGGTGGAGATGCGCTGCCCCAGGACAAAGGTGTGGTTGGACAGGTAGAACGAGCTTGTGTTATGGTCAAACATAGCATTCAAGCTTTGATCTTCAAGATAGCTTGAAAGGTAGTGTGGGCACCATGCAGATCAGCAAACAAAGGGGATCCTACACAGAAGACTGGGCGGGCTTCAGCCACTGAAGTAGACAGAAATCATGTTGCTGCCACTCTAACACAAGACCCAAGCCAATGACCCCGAGATCTGCTTGGTTAAAACATCTTTTAAAGTAAGAGCTGCATATGACATCCGTTTTAGTTCCCCCACATCAGATCAGGACGGGTTCTTCCCTTGCTACCAGTACCCAGTGGTACTGACATGTTCTACAAATGTATAGGGATCTCTGCTGGGGTGTGTGTGTGTGTGTGTGTGTGTGTGTGTGTGTGTGAGATACAGAGACAAAGACAGAGAGAAAAGAAGAAATGGCCTCTCATGGGGGCCCTCAATTTCTGCAGTTCCTCCAATCCCACAGCCTCAGAACCACAGAGAATCCTTAGGTTCAGTCCTTGACTCCTTGGTCTTTGTAAATGTCTTGTGCACCTTGAAATGCTCAGCCATTTCGCATGTAAGAAACAGAAATAGAAAACTGGTGGAGAGGAATGAGAAATAAGGTTTGAAAGGTAAGATTTGGGCCAAATTATGGACACCCAGGATGACAGGCCAAGGGGCTGTTTGAAGAAACATTGATTTTTCTTTTAGAAATACATTTTGGAAACCATTAGGGATGTTTAGTTTCTTGTAAACCAAAGATATATGCGGCTAACTGCCCGTCAGCCAAAGATTTTGATATCATTTAAACATTATCTTTGTACATTTGCCACAATTTATGCAAAGAATGCATTCCCGACCCAGCCATCCCATTACTGGGTATATACCCAAAGGATTATAAATTATGCTGCTATAAAGACACATGCACACATATGTTTATTGCAGCACTATTCACAATAGCAAAGACTTGGAATCAACCCAAATGTCCATCAGTGACAGATTGGATTAAGAAAATGTGGCACATATACACCATGGAATACTATGCAGCCATAAAAAAGGATGAGTTTGTGTCCTTTGTAGGGACATGGATGCAGCTGGAATCCATCATTCTTAGCAAACTATCACAAGAACAGAAAACCAAACACCGCATGTTCTCACTCATAGGTGGGAACTGAACAATGAGATCACTTGGACTCAGGAAGGGGAACATCACACACCGGGGCCTATCATGGGGAGGGGGGAGGGGGGAGGGATTGCATTGGGAGTTATACCTGATATAAATGACGAGTTGATGGGTGCAGCACACCAACAAGGCACAAGGATACATATGTAACAAACCTGCACGTTATGCACATGTACCCTACAACTTACAGTATAATAATAATAAATAAATTAAAAAAAAAAAAAAGAATGCATTCCCCAAAGATCGTGTTAAGTCACATGTTGTAAACAAATCATATTTTAAATGCACTCAGGGACTTTTCTATTTAAAGAACCCCTTATTAAACATTTTATCTACTGAATACACACACACGTATATAGTGTATTAATATGTGTGTCTGTGAGAGTGTGGGTATGTGTGTAAATAGTAAATTTGTCTTGGCTTAAAATTGGATACAGCTGTGGTTTACTCACTCACTAAATTTACCATTTACTAAACTCTTGCTTTGCTGTCCTCTCCAAGGGTTTAATGCCGAAGACAGTAAAAACTACTGCCCTAAATATGTGCTAGATTTTCAGACAGGAAGACACCAGTTTATTGTCATCTACTTCATGCCCACATAAGCTACTGTCAGCAAGTTACCTGATGTGTAAAATGTCTAGTGAAAGTGTGTTTTATTTTTAAGGGTATAAGAGGGAGGAGAGAAAGAACTGCCTGGATGTTCTCTGGAGGTCTGTGTGGAATATTGTTTGTCTGCTTTGAAGGACTCAGTGAGCAATCACCTGCCTGTTCAAGGCAATGACCTGCTGGTGGGAGGAAAAGATTGCTAAACCCAGCTCAGAGGACCTCCACAGATCACAGAACTGTTTTACTTCTAGACCTTTCTGAATTACTCAGCTAAACCAGACAAAAATGGATCTCTTGTTTTAATTACCCAGCTCATTGCTCCAGTTTCCCATTTTGCTTTGTCAGCAATAACCTTTCCCATATACATACAAGCACCGCCCACATTCGTATGCAAGAGCCATCTGTTTCTTCTGCATCTGGCACAGCTGGCTCTTCTATGCATATTTTTCTGGTCATCTTGAACCTGAACAAGTCCTTTAACTGTTCGAGCTCAAGGCTCTTTCCCACAAGACTTTCTATTCTGGAATAACTTTTCCCAGAGCACAGATTAGCACTTTGCTAGGAAGAGAAAAATGCTGCCAGAGCAGAAGTGAGGCCACGGCCCATTCCACCTGTGCTGATTCTGCACGTTCACAAGCTCCAGGCTCATCTCCACCACTTCCCTCTCCATGCATATTCATTGTCCATCACAAACTATGAACTGCAGGGGGAAAGATGTTTCGCTGGTAATAATGGTGGAACTGGAGACTGATTACCAACCCTGAAACAAATTAATGCCAAATCCAAGGTTATGTTGATGTGATGTTTAAAAAATGCATTTAATTCAGTCCAATGACTAAAAAATTCCATTGATTAACTAAAATTCTGTCTCCAGGGTTGACTTTTTTTCACAAAATTGACTGGCTCTTTAGCGCCTTATTGACACTTCCCGTGAGTAGTTTATCCTCACAGTGAGGATTTACTCCTCCTTCCCAAACCAAACATGAGACCTTGAAGAGTTCAGGAAAACTAAGGAAAGAACATCAAGATCTATGGAAAGAGTAATTGGGGAGGGAGGTAATTTAAAAGAATGCTTAATTTTTGATGTTTTTATTTTTTGCAAATTTGTGTTTGGAATCAGAGAGTTTAAGAATATGAGGCCAGGTGTGGTGGCTCATGCCTGTAATCCCAGCACTTTGGGAGGCCAAGGTGGGTGGATCATAAGGCCGGAAGTTCAAGACCAGCCTGACCAACATGGTGAAACCCTGTCTCTACTAAAAATACAAGTATTAGCCGGGCATAGTGGCAGGTGCCTATAGTCCCAGCTACTTGTGAGGCTGAGGCAGGAGAATCGCTTGAACCCGGGAGGCAGAGGTTGCAGTGAACTGAGATTGTGCCACTGCACTCCGCTCTGGGTGACAGAGTGAGACTCTATCTCAAAAATAAATAAATAAATAAAATAAGAATATGAAGAGGAGTGACTCTCCATGCACCAAGCAGGGATACAAATAATCTACATTTCTAATTGAATTAATTATATTATCACATTCCTTTCCAAATATTCATTCCATCATTGGCTTTCTTTTTTTTTTTTTTTTTTTTTTTT
>NC_037668.1:145750750-145773576 GCF_003255815.1 Theropithecus gelada
AGACAGAAAGTTAACAAGGATATCCAGGAATTGAACTCATCTCTGCAGCAAGCAGACCTAATAGACATCTATAGAACTCTCCACCCCAAATCAACAGAATATACATTTTTCTCAGCACCACATCGCACTTATTCCAAAATTGACCACATAATTGGAAGTAAAGCACTCCTCAGCAAATGTACAAGAACAGAAATTATAACAAACTGTCTCTCAGACCACAGTGCAATCAAACTAGAACTCAGGACTAAGAAACTCAATCAAAACTGCTCAACTACATGGAAACTGAACAACCTGCTCCTGAGTGACTACTGGGTACATAATGAAATGAAGGCAGAAATAAAGATGTTCTTTGAAACCAATGAGAACAAAGATACAACATACCAGAATCTCTGGGACACATTTAAAGCAGTGTGTAGAGGGAAATTTATAGTACTAAATGCCCACAAGAGAAAGCAGGAAAGATCTAAAATTGACACTCTAACATCACAATTAAAAGAACTAGAGAAGCAAGAGCAAACACATTCAAAAGCTAGCAGAAGGCAAGAAATAACTAAGATCAGAGCAGAACTGAAAGAGATAGAGACACAAAAAACCCTCCAAAAAATCAATGAATCCAGGAGTTGGTTTTTTGAAAAGATCAACAAAATTGACAGACCGCTAGCAAGACTAATAAAGAAGAAAAGGGAGAAGAATCAAATAGATGCAATAAAAAATGATAAAGGGGATATCACCACCGACCCCACAGAAATACAAACTACCATCAGAGAATACTATAAACACCTCTACGCAAATAAACTAGAAAATCTAGAAGAAATGGATAATTTCCTGGACACTTACACTCTTCCAAGACTAAATTAGGAAGAAGTTAATTCCCTGAATAGACCAATAGCAGGCTCTGAAATTGAGGCAATAATTAATAGCCTACCAACCAAAAAAAGTCCAGGACCAGAAGGATTCACAGCTGAATTCTACCAGAGGTACAAGGAGGAGCTGGTACCATTCCTTCTGAAACTATTCGAATCAATAGAAAAAGAGGGAATCCTCCCTAACTCGTTTTATGAGGCCAACATCATACTGACACCAAAGAAGAAAGACACAAGAAAAAAAGAGAATTTTAGACCAATATCCCTGATGAACATCGATGCAAAAATCCTCAATAAAATACTGGCAAACCGGATTCAGCAGCACATCAAAAAGCTTATCCACTATGATCAAGCGGGCTTCATCCCTGGGATGCAAGGCTGGTTCAACGTTCGCAAATCAATAAACGTAATCCAGCATATAAACAGAACCAAAGACAAGAACCACATGATTATCTCAATAGATGCAGAAAAGGCTTTTGACAAAATTCAACAGCCCTTCATGCTAAAAACGCTCAATAAATTCGGTATTGATGGAACGTACCTCAAAATAATAAGAGCTATTTATGACAAACCCACAGCCAATATCATACTGAATGGGCAAAAACTGGAAAAATTCCCTTTGAAAACTGGCACAAGACAGGGATGTCCTCTCTCACCACTCCTATTCAACATAGTGTTGGAATTCTGGCTAGGGCCATCAGGCAAGAGAAAGAAATCAAGGGTATTCAGTTAGGAAAAGAAGAAGTCAAATTGTCCCTGTTTGCAGATGACATGATTGTATATTTAGAAAACCCCATTGTCTCAGCCCAAAATCTCCTTAAGCTGATAAGCAACTTCAGCAAAGTCTCAGGATACAAAATTAATGTGCAAAAATCACAAGCATTCTTATACACCAGTAACAGACAAACAGAGAGCCAAATCAGGAATGAACTTCCATTCACAATTGCTTCAAAGAGAATAAAATACCTAGGAATCCAACTCACAAGGGATGTAAAGGACCTCTTCAAGGAGAACTACAAACCACTGCTCAGTGAAATAAAAGAGGACACAAACAAATGGAAGAACATACCATGCTCATGGAGAGGAAGAATCAATATCGTGAAAATGGCCATACTGCCCAAGGTAATTTATAGATTCAATGCCATCCCCATCAAGCTACCAATGAGTTTCTTCACAGAATTGGAAAAAACTGCTTTAAAGTTCATATGGAACCAAAAAAGAGCCCGCATTGCCAAGACAATCCTAAGTCAAAAGAACAAAGCTGGAGGCATCACGCTACCTGACTTCAAACTNTTCATACAGCCAACAGACACATGAAAAAATGCTCATCAGCACTGGCCATCAGAGAAACGGAAATCAGTTTCATTCTTTTACATGTGGCTTGCCAATTATCCCAGTACCATTTGTTGTATAGGATGTTCTTTCCCCACTTTATGTTTTTGTTTGCTTTGTTGAAGATCAGTTGGTTGTAAGTATTTGGCTTTATTTCTGGGTTCTCTATTATGTTCCATTGGTCTACATTCCTATTTTTATACCCTTGTAGTATAGTTTGAAATGGGGTAATGTGATGCCTCCAGATTTGTTCTTTTTGCTTAGTCTTGCTTTGGCTATGTAGGCTCTTTTTTTGTTCCATAGGAATTTTATGATTGTTTTTTTCTAGTTCTCTGAAGAATGATGATGGTATTTTGATGGGAATTGCACTGAATCTGTAGATTGCTTTGGGCAGTATAGCCATTTTCACAATACTGAGTCTACCGATCCATGAATGTGGTATGTGTTTCCATTTGTTTGTGTTGCCTATGATTTCTTTCAGCAGCATTTTGTAGTTTTCCATGTAGAGATGTTTCATCTCCTTGGTTAGGTATATTCCCAAATATTTTATTTTATTTTCACAGCTGTTGTAATGGGGATTGAGTTCTTGATTTGATTCTCAGCTTGGTTGCTGTTGGTATATAGCAGTGCTACTTATTTGTGTACATGGAGATTTTATATTCTGAAACTTTGCTGAATTCATTTATCAGACCTAGGAGCTGTTTGCACAAGTCTTTAGGGTTTTCTAGGTATATAATCATAACATCTATGAACAGCGACAGTTTGACTTCCTCTTTACCGATTTATTTCCAATTTACTTCCTCTTTACCATTTATTTCTTCCTCTTGTCTGTTTGATCTGGCTAGGACTTCCAGTTTTATGTTGAATAGAAGTAGTGAAAGTGGGCATTCTGGTTTTGTTCTAGTTCTCAGGGGGAATGCTTTCAACTTTTCCCCATTCAATATAATGTTGGCTATGAATTTGTCATAGATGACTTTTATTACCTTGAGGTATGTGCCTTCCATGCCAATTTTGCTGTGGATTTTAATTGTAAAGTGATGCTGGATTTTGTCAAATGCTTTTTTTTGTGTCTACTGAGATGATCATATGATTTTTGTTTTAAATTCTGCTTATGTGATGTATCACATTTATTGACTTGCATATGTTAAACCATACCTGCATCCCTGGTATGAAACCCACTTCATCATGGTGGATTATCTTTTTGATATGCTGTTGGATGCAGCTAGCTAGTGTTTTCTTGAGGATTTTTGCATTTATGTTCATGCAGGATATTGGTCTGTAGTTTTCTTTTTCTGTTATGTCCTTTCCTGGCTTTGGTATTAGGGTGATACTGGTTGCATAGAATGATTTAGGGAGGATTCACTCTTTCTCTATCTTTTGGAATAGTTTGAGTAAGATTGGTACTAATTCTTTGAATGTCTGATAGAATTCAACTGTGAATCCATCTGGTCCTGGACTCTTTTTTTGTTGGCAATTTTAAAAATTACTGTTTCAATCTTGCTACATGTTATTGGTCTGTTCAGCGTTTTTATTTCTTCCTGACTAATCTCGGAGGGTTGTATATTTCCAGGAATCTATCCATCTCCTCTAGATTTTCTAGTTTGTGCACATGAAGGTGTACATAATAGCCTTGAATGATCTTTTGTATTTCTGTGATATTGGTTGTAATATCTCCCTTTTTATTTCTAGTTGAGCTTATTTGGATCTTCTCTCTCCTTTTTTTGGTTAATCTCACTAATGGTATCAATTTTGTTGACCTTTTCAAGGAACCAGCTTTTGTTTCATTTATCTTTTGTAATTTTGTTTGTTTCAACTTCATTTAGTTCTGCTGTGACCTTTGTTATTTCTTTTCTTCTGCTGGGTTTAGGTTTGGTTTGTTCTTGTTGCTCTTGAGGTGTGACCTTAGGTTGTATGTTCTGTGCTCTTTCAGACTGTTTTTTTTTTTTTTTTTTTTTTTTTTTGAGACGGAGTCTCGCTCTGTCGCCCAGGCTGGAGTGCAGTGGCCGGATCTCAGCTCACTGCAAGCTCCGCCTCCCGGGTTCACGCCATTCTCCTGCCTCAGCCTCCCGAGTAGCTGGGACTACAGGCGCCCGCCACCTCGCCCGGCTAGTTTTTTTTTTTTTTTTGTATTTCTTAGTAGAGATGGGGTTTCACCGTGTTAGCCAGGATGGTCTCGATCTCCTGACCTCGTGATCCACCCGTCTCGGCCTCCCAAAGTGCTGGGATTACAGGCTTGAGCCACCGCGCCCGGCCCAGACTTTTTGATGTAGACATTTAATGCTATGAACTTTCCTCTTAGCACCATCTTTGCTATATCCCAGAGGTTTTGTATCACTATTATCATTTAGTTCAAAGAATTATTTAATTTCCATCTTAATTTCATTGTTGACACAAAGATCAATCAAGAGCTGATTATTTAATTTTCATGTGTTTGTATATTTTTGAGGGTTCCTTTTGGAGCTAATTTTCAGTTTTATTCCATTGTGATCTCAGAGGATACTTGATATAATTTTGATTTTCTTACATGTATTGAGACTCGTGACCTATCATACGGTCTATCTTGGAGGATGTTTCATGTGCTGATGAAAAGAATGTAAATTTTGAAGTTGTTGGGTAGAATGTTCTGTAAATATCTGTTAAGTCCATTTGTTCTAGGGTATAGTTTAAGTCCATTGTTTATTTTTTGACTTTCTGTCTTTGTGACCTGTAGTGCTGTCTGTGGAGTATTGAAGTCTCCTAGTATTATCGTGTTGCCGTCTATCTCACTTCTTAGGTCTAGTAGTAATTGTTTTATAAATCTGGGACTCTAGTGTTAGATCATATATATTTAAGATTGTGATATTTTCCTATTGGACTAATCCTTTCATTATTATATAAAGTCCCTCTTTGTATTTCTTTAATTGTTGTTTTTTAAAAGTCTATTTTGTCCAAAATAAGAATAGCTACTCCTGCTTGCTTTTCATTTCCATTTGTGTGGAATATCTTTTTCACCCCTTTATCTTAAGTTTATGTGAGTCCTTATGTGTTAGGTGAGCCTCTTGAAGACAGCAGATGCTTGTTGGATTTTTATCCATTCTGCCATTCTGTATCTTTTAAGTGGAACATTTAGGCCACTTACGTTCAACATTGGTGTTAAGATGTGAGGTACTGGTCTATTTATCATGCTAGTTGTTGCCTGAATACCTTTTGTAAAAAAAATTTTCATTGTGTTATTGTTGTATAGGCCCTGTGAGATTTATGCTTTAATTCTGTTCGGGTGCATTTTAAGATTTCATTTCAAGATTTAGAAATCCTTTTAACATTTCTTATAGTGGTAGCTTGGATGTGGCAAAATCTCTCAACATTTGTTTGTCTGTCTGAAAAAGATCATATCTCTGCTTCATTTATGAAGCTTAGTTTCGTTGGATACAAAATTCTTGGCTAAGAGTTATTTCGTTTGAGGAGGCTAAAGATAGGATCCAAATCCCTTTTGGCTTGTAAGGTTTCTGCTGATAAATCTATCATTAATCTGATAGGTTTTCCCTTATAGGTTATCTGATGCTTTTGTCTCACAGCTCTTAAGATTCTTTCCTCCATCTTGACATTAGATAACCTGTGCCTAGCTGATGATCTTTTTGCAATGAATTTCCCAGATGTTCTTTAAATTTCTTGTATTTGGTTGTCTAGGTCCTAGCAAGGCTGGGTAAGTTTTCCTCAATTATTCCCTCAAAATTTTTCCAAACTTTTAGATTTCTCTTTTTCCTTAGGAAAACCAATTGTTAGCTTTGGCCATTTAACATAATCCCAAATTTCTTGGAGGCTTTTGTTATTTTCAAAAATTCTTTTTTCTTTGTCTTTGTCTGATTGGGTTAATTTGAAAGCCTTGTCTTCGAGTTCTGAGGTTCTTTCTTCTACTTATTATAGTCTATTGTTAAACCTTTCCAGTGCATTTTGTATTTCTCTGAGTGTCTTTCATTTCCAGAAATTGTGATTGTTTTTTCTTTATGGTATCTATTTCTGAGGAGAATTTTTCATCCACATCCTCTATTGTTTTTTAAAACTTCTTTAAGGTGGTTTTCACCTTTCTCTGGTATCTCTATGAATAGCTTAATAATCAAGTGTCTGAATTCTTTTTTCTGGCAATTCAAAGATTTCTTCTTGGTTTGGATTTATTTCTGTGGAGCTAATGTGATCTTTCAGGGGTATTATAGAGCCCTATTTTGTCATGTTAACAGAATTACTTTTCTGGTTCCTTCTCATTTGGGTAGACTATTTCAGTGGAAAAGTCTGGAACTCAAGGCCTTCTGTTCAGATTCTTTTGCCCCACGAACTGATCCCTTAATATGATACTCTCTTCCTTCCCCCAGGGATGGGGCTTCCTGAGAGCCAGACAGCAGTGATTGTTATTGCTCTTCTGGGTTTAGCCACTAAGTAAGGCTACCAGGCTTTGGGCTGGTGCTGGGGAATGTCTGCAAAGAGTCCTGTGATGTGATCCATCTTCAGGTTTCCCAGCTATGGATACTAGCACCTGCTCTGGTGGAGGTGGCAGGAGAGTGAAGTAGACTGTGAAAGTCCTTGGTTGTAGATATGTTTATATCTGTGTGCTGGCTTGCTCTAATGCTGATTATGCTAGTAGTGAAGTCAGGTGGACACACTCAGGACCACTGTTAGCTCGGGTGTTGCAGGCATTGGACTTAGTCCTGGGAGTAGAGTTATTCTGTCATGAGTTGCTATAATAGCCAAAGTTGGTTGTCCTCCAGCCAGGAGGTGGCACTTTCAAGAGAGCACCACCTACAATGGTAGTAGAGGGATCTAAGCTTGCCCTAAGTTGGCCAGGGCAAGTATTTTGGTTTCTCAGGTGATGGGTGGGGTCATAAACCTCCCAAGAGTTTATGTCTTTTGTGTTTGGCTACAAGGGCAGGTAGAGAAATACCATCAGATGGGGGCAGGCTTAGATGGGTCTAGGCTCAGGCTCTCCTTGGGTGGGGCTTGCCACAACCACTGTCAGGGATAGGGGTGTGCTTCTCAGGTCAATGGGGTTATGTTCCAGAGGGGATTAAAGCTGCCTCTGCTGTGTCATATAGTTTGCCAGAAAACTAGGAGATAGCTGGTAGTGAAAGACTTCACCCAGTTGCCACACAGTTGGTGGGTGCCCTGCTCAGACCTTGTGCCCTGCTCAGACCTTGTTCCAGGCCTTACTTTCTTTGCTGAGAAAGCAAGCATGGCTTTCAGGCCTTGCCCCTCCCTGTCTGCCCACAATGTCGGCAGCACCTCCTGTGCTTGTATATGCAGCAGTCTCTGTTCACACCTCGGATTCTGCTCAAGAAAATTTGTGCCCAGTCAAAAGTATTACAAATTTCATTTGGAAGCTCATTTCACCCTGTGACCTCTCCATCCCCCAGTTCAGCTGGCTGTCTTTCCCAAGGACCTCTGTGAGTTATAGTCAGGGATGGCTTCCTTGGGCTCAAGCTGGAGACTAGGAGTGCCTACAGGGCTCTTCCTGCTGCTGCTTCTACTTTTATATTTTGTGCGGCCCCCTAAATCCATTTCAGCTCCAGGTAAGGTTAAGTCCTACCCCTGTGATCTGGATTTTCAGATTCCCCCATGGGAATGTATGTTTGGAGGAAGATTTTTCCCTTCTCACACTTTGGGAACTCACAGTTTTTTGCCTGTCTCATGAAATTTGCTGTGGCGTGCTGTTTCCTTTGAAGGATCCATGAATTCTTTCAGTTTTCCTGGTGCATTCCTGTGGTGGTTCTTGGAGAAAAATGGTGTGAGTCTCCACACACTGTTCTGTTGGTCCAAGCGGGAACTGCACGCTAGCCCTGTCTCTTATTTGCCATCTCCCTCCTAATACCCCCGAGAACTTTTGTGTGATCTATTTTTTTTTTTTTAGTCTTGGTCTTAATTTGAGGCATCAAGTTTATTTTATTTTGTTAAGACTTGGATAACCTGGGTATTGAAGTACCTTGTAAGTAATGATGTTGCTTGCAAGGTCTGGCTAGTATTTCAGCTCTAAACTGTATTCCTATTCACCATAGAAACCTGAGTGCAGGGAAAAAGAAAAAAAAAAGGAAAGAAAGAAATTAATTTGGCACTGGAGTCAGAAAATCTGGGATTGAAACAGCGTTGTCAAAGCTGAGTGACAGTGGCAGCAAACACTGATTGAGCACTTACCATATGTCAAGTGCCTTTTTTCTAATTTTCTCACAGACTTACTAGCTGTATGATTGTGGGAAAGTCCCATTATCTTTCTGAAATCTAGTTGTAAATGAAAATAATACTGTGCACCCATCTTACTTCATAAGGTTGTTATGTGACTCAAATGAGATGTTAAGTAACATAAATAGAGTTAAAATTTACAGTTCACTTATTAGATATCAGGTATGGTTTTAACTGCTTTACATACACTAATTCATTTACTTTTTAAAAAACTGTCCTACAAGTTAGACAGTTCTATTTTATAGACAAGGGAACTGAGGGAAGAAGACTGCAAGTATCTTATCCCAGGGTTAAATAGCTAGCAAGAAGCAGAGCATGCATTTGAATGAAATGATATGTTAAGGTGATTTGAATATATATAACATTTCTTATTTTTCAACGGCAAGATCTCAAGTTCAGTAGACTGGGAAGTCTAGGGTCCTTAGGTAGGAACATACCAAGAATTTGCATTCGGTAGTGCTGAAAGAACAGCTCTTGAGATCCATATACTTCCTATTTATATGTAGTTATTTGGGCAGCTCAGTGACAGTTCAACTCATAAGGGATTCCTCTCTCCTTTCTCTTACTGTTAGGTTCCTGTAATTCACTCTATCTCAATACATTATGGATTTAATGTTAATTAGAGAGCCCAGCCTTCAAGGAGAAAAGTGACCCGAACACTTTGCAATGAGATGCACATGAAAATACAAACGAAAAAATGACAAAATACACTGTTACCTCAAAAAAAAAAAAATTCTATGCACTAGACTTTTCCCCTCTCCACCTCCAATTTGTCCTTGTTCCTGTAAGAAGTCAAGATGTGGCTATGTTAAAAAAAAATGGGTGGATGGGTGAGCAGATATGGAGCCAATGCTATCTCTCATCTCATACATAGAGGAAACAGTGAAGGAATCTTTCACCTTGATTTTAAGCCTGACAAACAAAGGTTGATTTAGTTATAAGGAAAAGATGAGGTCTTAGGAGAAAATGACCTTGACTTTAATTTTCGACTATATAATAACCATTCTGAAAAGTTGTAAAAGGGAATCCCATGTTGATTGGTCCAAATGACTTCAGTGGTTTAAATGATGTATACGCTGTTGTCACCTTAAATTCAGGGTGGGAAAGGCCGGACTGTCATCTTGCTCTCTTTCCTAATCGTCCATTTAGTGGATGTTATTGTTTGATGATTTGTTCAATGTTATTGCTGTTTGCCATGGAGGCTGTAAAATATGAAGCCATTTTAGTGCAGGTCACCAGAGCACACACTCCGGAGCCTACTGCTTAGACGGGAATCTCAGCTTCAGTCTGTGTATGAGCTGAGTGACTCTCGGCAAGTGACACAACTTCAGTTTACTCCTCTATAATATGGGCATAATAACAATTCCTCCTTCATAGCTTTATTGTGAAGATTAAATAGTAAACTTTATGTAAAGAGATTAAAACAGTACTTCATAATAATAATTGTGGATATTATTAAATTATTAAAAATTAATATTACTTAAATTATTATTTTATACATTTTATTACTTATCTATAGACTCTGGAAACTCAAGGTCCTTCTGTCTTTTCACTGTCTTCTACATCCTATCCTTTAGTTTTCTACCAAATTAACTTTTCCAATTAATGCCTTTCATCATTGTTTTTTTTGGCTCACACTGTGGACTGACCTCACATTGAATAGACAATAACTCAAACATTCTTTGCCAGTCAAGGCTCTCCATCGACTGGCCTCAACTGTATTCTCCAAACTTTTTAGTAGGGAAGGTGAAGTTGCTTTGGTTTCTCAGTCCATTTTCAGAGACAGCAGCACCATCTACTGGACAATCTTTATTTTAAGTAACACGGAGCATTAACATTCTCTACTGTTAGAACTTAAAAGAGCGAGAAAGCAGAGGTGGATGTTGGTGTTGTCTTTGGTTCATTTGTTCTAAGATCACATTCCAAGGCTGAATAGATGAAAGACCATGAAAGAGTTAAGGGAATGCCATGGACAGTATTTCATGTTGAAAGACTTTGAAATCATGATTTTAGAATGTAAAGGGAACTTAGAAGACAATGGTAAAGCAGCAAGAGTTGGAATAAAGCTGTATGTTTACATATCGTTGAAAAGTTTTTAAAGAACTCTCACATGATTTGACCCTGAAAGTAGCCCTATAAAATAGACAACACAGATCTTATTATCTCCATTTTAAATGAAATGAGAGTAAGGCAAAGGAAGGTTAAATTATGTGGTTTAGTTTTCACACCAGGAATTGTGACTCGGTGTTGTGGACTTTCCATTACACTATACTTACCTGCTCCAGACTCTCATTCTATAGATGGGAAAACTGACTCCCAAAGAATCTAAGCAACATCCCTCAAATCCAATGGTAAGTTGTACTAGTATCAGAACAAGAGTCTCCTAATTATCAGTCGGCACTCGTTGACAACTCTGCTTCTTCACTTTCTTATAAAATTTGTATAGATTTAAAGGGTACAAGTGCAGTTTTTTTTTTTTTTAACATGGATATATTACACAGTGGTGAAGTCTGGGCTTTTAGTGTAACCATCATCCAAATAACATACGTCATGCCCGTCAAATAATTAATTTCTCATTCCTCACCCCTCCCACCTCTCCACCCTTTTGAGTTTCCAGTGACTATTATTGCACACTCTACGTCCATGTGTACATATTATTTAGCATCCACTTTTAAGTGAGAACATGAGGTATTTGGCTTTCTGTTTCTGAGATGTTTTTACTTACGGTAATGACCTCCAGGTCCATCCATGTCGCTGCAAAAGATGTGATTTCGTTCTCTTCTATGGCTACATATATTCTTTTGTGTATATACACTATGTTTTCTCTCTCCAATCCTCTGTCGATGGACACTTAAGTTGAATTCATATCTTTGCTATTGTGCCCCACTTTGCCCTAACCCCAACAATGACAACACTATCAGTGAAAAATAGAGAGGTGATGATGAAACTCTCTTTGGAATTATTGCTCTGAATTGTGAATGCAGGCAGGTGAAGCATGAAAAGTCTTTTCAATTGACTCTGATACCTGACATTGGTACAGTCACTCCAGGGTAGAGCCTGGCCCTGAGGTTGAAGAAAGGGGCTGGGTAAGATGGCTCATGCCTGTAATCCCAGCACTTTGGGAGGCTGAAGTGGGAGGACTACTTGAGCCCAGGAGTTGGAGACCAGTTTGGGCAACATAGCAAGACCACATCTCTACAAAAAAAAAAAAAAAATTAGCCAGGCATGGTGACGCATGCCTGTAGTCCCAGCTGCTCGGGATTCTGAGGTGGGAGAATCACCTGAGCCCAAGAGGTCGAGGCTCCAGTGGGCTATGATTGTGCCACTGCACTCAGCCTGGGTATCAGAGCAAGACCCTGCTTCCTGAAACTGCCCCCCTGACCACGGGCCCCCAAAAGAAGGAGTTGGTGAGAGGAAGGGACTGTACTTTGAATCTCAGATGTGCTCTCCAGATTTTTCCAGGCTTGGCTCTGAGCCACATTCTCAGGACGCCCCAGGTTGAGGAGGTCACTTGAGCAGGGCTGCTCCACAGCTACCTTCTGACCTCTGGCTCTGGGCAGGTCCTTGCCTCTTTCTGCAGGTAATGGGGCAGGTTGCTATGGGTTTTTACATATGGGGGCTGTGGGTTTTTACAACACATCCTTTTGCCAGATCTGAGACCTTTTCCTGAGCAGCTCTCAGTTTGAGCTCTGGCACTAGACACACTGGTGGAGTGAGAATGTCTTATTTCTTGGTCTCAATTCCTACTTTTGGGAGTTTTAATGAAGATTTGATCATTCTCTAAGGGCTGAATCCTGGCACAAGAGTTTCCTGGAAATATAAAAATGTCACCTGGGCTTGCTTGCACTTAGGTAACCCTTGCTGGTGCAACTTTGAAAGAAACCAGGAGACCCTTTTAGTCAAATATTTAAAACCATTTAATTGTCAAGCCTTCACAAACTCTAGTGGTTCTTTTGCAGTTGATTAAATTTTCTAGGACCACACTTTCTAGAGCAAGCATTGCTTCATAAAATCTATTTAAAAGTGAGTGTTCACCTAGATTCCAAATTAGCCACTATGTATGTTCACCAAATTTCCGTCATTGCCAAGAAATTCTGGACTCCTTTTTCTGGTTGGGTGGACAGCTGGAGTTTTCAAATTACACCGTATAGTTTGCTCTGCATTTTAAAATCTAAGATGAAAACTTTATTTTTTTTCTGGCTGCATAAACAGTAGTGGTTTCAAATGTCAAAATTTGAACTCTAGATCCTTGTTTGAAGCTTACTTCCCTCTCTGCCTGTGTCCTTCAAGATGGTGTGTTGAAGTGAAGCGAGGACACACAGTGGAGGAAGGTGTGGACATAAGGTTAAGATGTTACCCAAGATACAAGTCAGTCTGAAAGAGGATTGGGTAAGTGAGAAAAGATGGTTAGAAGGTAAATTTCTTGGCCGAGCGCTGTGGCTCACACCTGTAATCCCAACACTTTGGGATGGCAAGGTGGGCAGATCACGAGGCCAGGAGATCGAGACCATCCTGGCCAACATGGTGAAACCCCGTATCTACTAAAATACAAAAAAATTATCTGAGTGTTGTGGCGTGCACCTGTAGTCACAGCTACTTCGGAGGCTGAGGCAGGGGACTCGCTTGAACCTGGGAGGTGGAGGTTGCAGTGAGCCGAGATCGTGCCACTGCACTCCAGCCTGGTGACAGAGCAAGACTCCATCTCAAGAAGGAAAAAAAAAAAAAAAAAAAAGAAGGTAAATTTCTAAATTTCTTTCCTCCTATTCATCCAAAAGGGCCTCAGGTAGAAAAAGTTCAGAGATTATAAACTGAACAAAACTGATGAGGTTAGTTGACTATAGAAACAATGCAAAGTGACATCATTCATCTGGAGTAATGCCCAAGGTTCACCATCCCATGCCAAATAAATCAAAGATATGGACACACAAGGAGTGAGGTTAAGAGCAGAGGTTTAATACGTGAAAGAAAGAGAAGAGCTGTATCCTGCAGAGAGAGGGGTCCCAAGTACATTTTCTGGTCCATGGCAAAATGCAGTGGGTTTTATAGATGAGCTTGAGGAGGTGGTGTTCAATTTACATAGGGCACAAAAGATTGGTTGGACCAGGTGTGTCATTTGCATAGGGTGCGAAAAACTGGTTAGGGCTAGATGTGCCATTTGCATAGGGCATGAAAAAGCTGGCCACTCCACTCTAATCTTTTATTATGCAGATGGGTTCTCTATTTGGCTGGTGCCATGTTGCCTGTTTCCTTATTGTACACGTGGTGACAAAGAAAAGGGAAGATGGAGCCTCCATGTGGAACATGCCTGGCCCTCAGGTAGCCCTTTCCTGTTGGCACAGCTGGCAACATTCACCTGTGCAAGCTTCTAGCTTGCTTATATCTATGTCTGCAGCTTGACTTTTCAGGCTGTTCTTTGTTAGAAAAGAAATTATTTTGAGGTTGTTTTTTGTTAAAAGGGAAATTCTGCTGAGGACTCTGTTACTCATACTATCTGCCTAAATAATTCCTTTCTATCTCTTGTAGCAGATGGATTTTTCAGTTGGAGTTCTTTTCCTCTTTGGCGGGAGGCCTTACCCTGGGGAGGACAGTTAGGTGCCAAAAAGAAAAGAAGTACATTTAACAGAGACACATTTGAAATCCAAGAAACACTGAAATACGGTTTAAATCTTTATAAAATTTCTATAAAATGTGGAAAGGAATGATAACATCGTTTGACACAGCAAAACACTGTAATATTCTTAATCAGTGGCTCCTCTATCACAAATCTCATCCTCAAGGCAGTTTCTAAGTTGAACAGGTAATTTATTGTCCAAATGGGGACACTTGGGTGTGAAGAGCATGCGATTTATAATTTCACTGGGCACAGGCATACACCAGGCCTGTCCTTGTACACTCCTTTTTCATCTCGTTCTCTCAATTCTGGCATGCACTCCGTCACCTATATTCATGTTTTTCTCCCAACTAAATCATCTGTGGGATTTATTCTGTTCTCCCAGAGGATCTAGAATGTAAATTACTGCTTTGGCCCCTGCTGAGATCAGCACAACAAAAACCCAGTGGGTGTTCAAGCCTCATCTCTCACCACCATTCCTTTCTCCCTTATGGTTTAAAAGGAAGTTTCTTGGCGTAGAGCCAGTGCCACCCCAGGAGCAATGAGCATGCCCAACACTCAGATCTTGCTTTCTAAATATTGTTTTTCAGTGAAAGGGGCCAGGGCTTTTTGGAGATATGGCTGATTCTAGGGCAAGAGCGTGAAAAATACAAGATGAGCCTGGAGAGTCTTGTAGTGTTAGGAAATAAGCAAGTGCTCAAAAAGTGAAAGCATGGAGGCATGTGCACGGGACAGAGGTACCAACCTGAAAGACCTCCTGGGGGCCAAAACTGGAAGAATTTGAACAGTAACTTTTTTTAAAAATGTAGCATTGAATAATAATAACAAACACAAGTATAAAATAAATGTACATGAGCCTATGTTGCTATACCTAAATAATTGATTAACCAAATAAATAAATTAATGAAGGACGAGAGATAAATTTTCCTTACAGAAGAATTTCAAATAGTATGTGTGGATAATCTACCCTCTCTTCACTCCCCAAAAGTGTGAACTGGACATAGTGACTGATTTCCAGTGAGTAGAAATAGAAAGGGCAAAATAGTAACTTTACAGTGGAGAAAACTGGCAAACACTACTTTAACCAAAATGATCAAGTTTAACATCACCAGTAGTAAGTCATGTTGCTACCACACTACTTCCTGTTTTGATATAATGACAAAAGGACCTTGTCTCTGTGGTATTCTTTCCCAAATCTCGTAGCCCATGTCGAATCACGATGAAAAGGTATGATGAAACTGTATTGGGGTATACTAATTACATGACCAGTACTTCTCAGAACTGTTGAGGTCATGAAATACAAGGAAAGACTGAACAACTGTGAGAGTAGAGTGGACTAAGACGACATGAGGACAAAATGCAACATGGCACATTGCCTTGGATCCTGGAGCAGAGAAAGGGCCTTAGTGGAAAAAGGGATAAACCTTAATAAAGTCTGGAGTGTAGTTAATGGTAATGTACCACTGCTGGTTTCTTAGTTTTGAGAACAGTGCCACGGTAATGTAAAATGGTTATAGTGGGGGAAGTTGGGTAAGGGGTATATGTAAGCTCTCTACCATCTTTGTAACTTTTCTATACATATAAAATTATTCCAAAATAAAAAATTCATTTTTTTTTTTAAACAGGACATAGTTTCCAGCTTCATCCATGTCCCTGCAAAGGACATGAACCCATCCTTTTTTTTATGGCTGCATAGTATTCCATGGTATATATGTGCCACATTTTCTTTATCCAGTCTATCATGGATAGGCATTTGGGTTGGTTCCAAGTCTTTGTTGTTGTGAACAGTGCTGCAGTAAACATACGTGTGCATGTGTCCTTATAGTAGAATGATTTATAATCCTTTGGGTGTATACCCAGTAATGGGATGGCTGGGTCAAATGGTATTTCTGGTTTATATCCTTGAGGAAACGCCACACTGTCTTCCACAACTTTTACACTACCACCAACAGTGTAAAAGCTTTCCTATTTCTCCACATCCTCTCCAGCATCGGTTGTTTCCTGACCTTTTAATGATCGCCATTCTAACTGGCATGAGATGGTATCTCATTGTAGTTTTGATTTGCATTTCTCTAATGACCAGTGATGATGAGCTTTTTTTCATGTTTGTTGGTCGCATAAATGCCTTCTTTTGAGAAGTGTCTGTTCATATCCTTCACCCACTTTTGATGGGGTTGTTTTTTTCTTATAAATTCGATTAATTCCTTGTTGGTTCTGAATATTAGCCCTTTGTCAAATGGATAGATTGAAAAAAACTTCTCCCATTCTGTAGGTTGTCTGTTCACTCTGATGATAGTTTCTTTTGCTGTGCATAAGTTCTTTAGTTTAATTAGATCCCATTTGTCAATTTTGGCTTTTGTTGCCATTGCTTTTGGTGTTTTAGTCATGAAGTCTTTGCCCATGCCTATGTCCTGAATGGTATTGCCTAGGTTTTCTTCTAGGGTTCTTATGGTTTTAGGCCTGTCTGGGGTTGGGGACTAAGGGAGGGATAGCATTAGGAGAAATGCCTAATGTAGATGATGGGTTGATGGGTGCAGCAAACCACCATGACATGTGTATAGCTATGTAACAAACCTGCACATTCTGCACATGTATCCCAGAGCTTAAAGTATAATAATAATAATAATAATAATAATAATAATAATAATAATAGAAAAACAGGACATAGCAACTAGCTTAAAGAGGTTTTATTTACCAAATATGAACCAATTTTAGCATAAAATTTGGATTATAAACCAATAAATTCAGTTAAGGTTCATGAGTTTGTACTAAGGTAAATGAATGAATGGGTGAATAAATAAATAAATTAGAGGCACAGAAATTTTTTTCTTTACATTATATTGCCAATTCATAAATGTAGAAGGGACAGTGAATTTAGAAAATTATCAATGGATGCTAAAACTAGTGATTGAAAGTTTGATGATGAACATTTATTTGCGTAATCTTAAGGTAAAGGTATTTACCTGCAAAGGAAGTACAGAGGGGAAAGCAGGAACTTACTTATAATTGAAGAAAATTGTCAGATGTTCATAAAGAATCATCATTAATATGACCAAAAATAGACAAACTGGTGTTGTGTGCTTCTGGAAATGATGCATTGAGGGCACCACATCACTTTCATGGTTTTCCCGCCCTGCAGAATGCACTACCTGAATCCTAATCATGGAGAAATATCAGAAAAACTCAAACTGAGAGGCCTTTTCCAAAATAGCCAGTTTATATATATATTTTAATAAACATTCAGGCTAAGAAACAAAAGAATTGGCTAAGGAATTGTTTCAGATTAAAAGAGAACAGAGAGCCATAACAGATAAATAGCTGATGTGATATAGAATTGGATCTTGCACTGGGGTGGGTGGGAGCTATTAAAGGACATTATCAGTGCTAATTTTCTTGATTTTGATAATTGTGCTGAGATTATGTAAGGCCACATGTTTCTATAAAATACACACCCAAGTATTTTATTTAAAAAAGAGATACCTCTTGCTGCTTTGTGGAGAAAGGACTGCAGGGGAGATAAGAAGGAAGCAGGAAGCCATTAGGAGGCTATTTAATAATACGAGCAAGAGACAAATGAGGCCTGGTGCAGTGGCTCATGCCTGTAATCCCAGCGCTTTGGGAGGCTGGGGCAGAAAGATCCATTGAGGTCAGGATTTCAAGACCAGCCTGGGCAATATTGTGAGACCCAGTCTCTACACACAAAAATAAAAATATTAGCTGGGCATGGTGGCACGCACCTGTAGTCCTAGCTACTCAGGAAGATTGCTTGAGCCTGGAAGTTTGAGGTTGCAGTGAACTATGATTGCACCACTGCACTCCAGCCTTAGTGACAGAGTGAGACCCTGCTCCTAAAAAATAAAAAATTAAAAAATTAAAAAAGATGATGCTTTTCTGTAGTTAGTGGTACCTGTAGAAATGGTGAGAAAAGGCTGGTTCTATTTGGAAAGTAAAACCAAAAGGGTTTGCTGATGGATGGGCTGTGAATGACTGAGAAAAAGAGACAAGGATTTTAGCCTGAGCAACTGGGAGAATGGAGGCAGGGAGGGACTGTCACTTAACTGAAAGGGGAAGATCCTGAGAGGAGCGTATTTTGGGGGTGAGGGACGATCAAGATTTCAGCTATTACACCTTGCAACTCAATTGCTTTCCCTCAAGTGTAGCTCTGATAATTCCATTTCCCTGGCTGATAATTTCATTTCTTCAGTAGTTGAGATGTTACCACCAAAGGACTTGGCATTCGAGGTCTTCCTCAGCTTGGTCCCATCGTATTTTATAAAGGCAGTATTTGCTCCTCTCCTCAGTGTTTCTTTTGTTTCAGTCTAATTGAAAGACTTGTGACTGTTAACTTTTTTTCTATTGGTGTTTCCCAAAATAGGGTCTGTATATAGTTGTTGATCTGAATAGTTGCTATAAATTGTACTGGCAGAAATATTTTTCTTTTGATAGTTATACACTGATCTTAATGTATATTAGAAAATGACAACACTAGTTCATCAAACTTGTGATAACATTAGTATTATCATTAGTGTAAATCTTGGTAAAATAGTGGACCAGTTTAAAGTCAATATAAAGAAAAATATTATATAATATATTATAAAATAATAATATGATAAAGGTGGAACATGAAAACCTGGAGCTGGAGAAATACTGTACTGTTAGGGGATAATTTTTAAAAGTATATTTCATTTTATAAAATTTAAATATACCAAAAATAGAGAGAATAAACCTGTCATTCAGCTTAGAGTTGCCTTATGTCTAGGTTGAAGGTCCCTCTGACTCACCAGTCTACTCCAGCTTAGTCAACCAGGAGAGCCCACAGGAATTCAGTGCCCCCAAGCCCCTGTTTAAAAATGAAGGGCTTTTGAAGAGCCAAGGCAATTCTAAGCAAAAAGAACAAAGCTGGAGGCATCACGTCACCCAACTTCAGACTATATGCTACAGGGCTACAGTAACCAAAACAGCATGGTACTGGTACAAAAACAGACACATAGACCAATGGAACAGAATAGAGAGCCCAGAAACAAGGC
This sequence comes from Theropithecus gelada, assembly GCF_003255815.1. NCBI lineage: Eukaryota > Metazoa > Chordata > Mammalia > Primates > Cercopithecidae > Theropithecus > Theropithecus gelada. The sequence continues at coordinate 145,769,785 of NC_037668.1, forward strand.
TGCACATCTAGGACCATCTGATCTTCAACAAGGCTGACAAAAACAAGCAATAAGGAAAGGACTTCCTACTCAATAAGTAGTACTGGGATAACTGACTAGCCATATGCAGAAGATTGAAACTGGACCCCGTTCCTCATACCACATAAAACATCAAAGCAAGATGGATTAAAGATTCGATGTAAGATCTCAAACTATAAAAACTCTGGAAGACGACCTAGGCAATACCGTCCTGGACACAGGAATGGGCAAAGATTTCACGACAAAGATGCCAAAAGCAATCACAACAAAAGCGAAAATTGACAAATGGGATCTAATTAAACTAAAGAGCTTCTGCACAACAAAAGAAACCATCAATTAACAGAATAAACAGCCTACAGAATGGGATAAAATATTTGCAACTATGCATCTGACAAAGGTCTAATATCCAGCATCTACAAGGAACTTAAAGAAATTTACAAGAAAAAACAAATAACCTCATTAAAAAGTGGGCAAAAGACATGAAAAGACACTTTTCTAAAGAAGACATACACATGATCAACCAACATATGAAAAGCAATATCACTGATCATTGGAGAAATGCAAGTGGCAAAACCACAATGAGATACCATCGCACACCAGTCAGAATATCTATTATTAAAAAGTCAAAAAATAACAAACGCCGGTGAGATTGTAGAGAAAAGGGAACACTTACACACTCTTGGTGGAAGTGTAAATTGGCTCCACCATTGTGGAAAGCAGTATGGCGATTCCTCAAAGAGTTAAAAACAAAACTACCATTAGACCCAGCAATCCCATTACTGGTTATGTACTCAGAGGAATAGAAATCATTCTACCATAAAGATACATGCACGTGAATGTTTATTATGGCACTGTTTACAATAGCAAAGACATGGAATCAACCTAAATGCCCATCAATGACAGACTGGATAAAGAAAATGTGGTACATATACACCATGGAACACTCTGCAGTTATAAAAAACAATAGGGTCATGTCTTCATGTGAACATGGATGGAGCTGGAAGCCATTATCCTTAGCAAACTAACAGACACAGAAAATCAAATACTGCATGTTCTCACTTATAAGTGGGAGCTAAATGATGAGAAACCATGAACACAAAGAAGAGAACAACAGATACTGGGGCCTACTTGAGGGTGGAGGGTGGGAGGAGGGGGGAGCAGCAGAAAAAGTAACTGTTGGGTACTAGGCTTAGTACCTGGGTAATGAAGTAATCTGTACAACAAACTCCAATGACTGGAGTTTACCTGTGTATCAAACCTGTACACGTACACCCAAACCTAAAATAAAGTTAAAGAAAGCAAGCAAATATAAATGAAACGCTTTGAAGCCAGGAGTGGTGACTCACACCCGTAATCCCAGCACTTTGGGAGGCCAAGGCAGGAGAATCCTGTGAGGCCAGTTGTTTGAGACCAGCCTGGGCAACATATTGAGACTCTGTCTCTCCAAGAAAAAAAAAATTAGCCAGGCATGGTGGTATGCACCTGCAGTCCTAGCTACTGGGGAGGCTGAGATGGGAGGATTGCTTGAGCCTGGGAGTTCAAGGATGCAGTGAGCTATAATTGAGCCACTACATTCCAGCCTGGGTGACAGAGTGAGACCCTGTCTCTAATAATAATAATAATAATAATAAAAATTAAAAAATGAAGGGCTTTAAATACTCACCAAAGAATTTGAACTTGATCATATAATAATGGGACATTATAGTGAAATTATTTGAATAGAGAAATGGCAAAAGGGTTACATTTCAGTTTACAAAGGACTTAGTGATAGAGTAGTATCATAACATATAATGACTGAGATGGTTGTTGTAAATCTGGGGTATTAATTTAAATGGCACTAATTATTAAGAGCCATATTTTGCTATAATGTAACCATGGGTCCAATCAGAACTTAGCAGGGGGAATGCTCACTACCTCTTTACTATGGTGAACACGCTGGGGAGAACACTGGATGTGGAGTCAGGCAGCTTCAAGCCTGTAAGACACTATACCCATATTTTGCTATTTTCTAGCTATATGGCCATGGAGAAGTCATTTTAATTATCTGAGTTTTTCTTTCATTTTCTAAGCATGGTGTTTTCTATACACATCTATTGAGATAATAATAGTTGTTGTAACGATGGCAATAGTCTAGAAGCATTCTGCTCTCTGCAGATGCACCACTTTTTTTGGTGATTTAGTACTTTTTTATAGTGCCTCCAACCACCATCCCCCTGCCCCAAGCCTATGTTTTTTTACTTTGGTGGGTGAGGAGATAGAGATAACTGCGGGGATGTACTTTATCACCAGTGAAAGAAAGGATAAATAACAGAAATTTAAACCTTTGGTCTGTGAACCTCTTGCTTCAAGGGAATCTGTGGATTCCCATTACGCATTTGGAAAGAAGTAAAGCCTGATGAGGGAGGGGAGGACATTGTTGAAGTTTCTGCTTTTAGCTGGCAAAAATAAGAATGCATTTAAAGGTATAGCAATAATTCTCCTGGCACGTTTCTCACAGAGAAGCAGTGGGATCTTGTTGGGAATATTACGTCTTTGGAAAGGGAGAACTTCCTCAATCAGAGGACATAAAACAGTAATGAGAATAAACACTTGGTAAATCTAGGAAATCAATTTCAGCTTGGGAATCCCAAAAGGGAGCTCGTTTTGTGGGGTAGAAAGATATTTTTCCAGGGCTGACCCTTAGTAAAAGGAAACTTACGATTTTAAGTTTAAAAGCTCCAAAAGACTAATTCAAAGTGGAAAAGGGAAAATTATTTTCATGAGAATTCCTGCTAAGACATTTGCGTGGTGTAAACTAATTGCCTATTGGCTAATAGGATTTGAAGTTTTGAATCTGTGCGCTTTTTTTCATTTCTACCACTGAGTGAAATTATTCTCTAAATCAATTTCTGTGGAATAGATGAAAGCAGGAAAGAGACTTAGACAGACCTAGGTGTGAAGCATTTTCATCTTAGATCAATTACTAAACCATTCAAACCCCAGCTTCCTAATCACTAACTGGAGATAATAAAATCTACACCTCGGATTTGTTGTGAGAATTAAATGAGATATTTGTTAAGGGTTCAGCAGGGTGCCTGCAGGTTGAAGTGCTTCGTAAATGGGAGCTATTGCTGTTTTCATCCAAATCAACTGGCCTCTCCCCAGCTCTCTGGCCTTCTCCCTCATGTATTTGAAACCAACGGGATGGGCCTCTAATGAGTATAGTCTAAATACTATCTTTATTTTTAGATGATTCTATGGCGAAAGAAACGTAAAAAAGCAAAATTTTTAAAAGTAAACTAAGGAGTAGTGCATGACATCATTCTTAATAAAACAGAGTTAAGGAGTCCAACTGGAAAGGTTTATGACTTTGTAGTAACTCTGTGTGTGTGTGTGAATATACCAGTGAGATTAGGGTGGGTGAAAGATATTTATATTTTGTAGAAGGGAGTGATTTCACTTTTCCTTTGTGTATGATGTCCATGAAGCTAATTATAGCTGAGATTTATAACAGCTGATCAACTTAGTGAAATGGAAAGACACTCGAAAGAATTAAAGAGTAAAAATGTGGTTATTATTTAGTATTCTTTCATCAGATAATCTTTAACTGCTCCTGCCAACCTGATACATGAGAGTTGTTTTTTCCAGAGGTAATTCCGAGGCCCTTGATGATAACATTTTTGTTTTCTATTGTGATCAGTGAAAATCTTACCTCTCCAACAGATTGCTTTGGTCTTCAGGACAAAGATTATTTTTTCTTCCCCTCCCCTTCCCCCTCCCCCTCCCCTCCCCCTC